>NC_059143.1:54622502-54740002 GCF_020740605.2 Lemur catta
CCGCCTGGTATTCGAATGTCGAAGGGCATTGAAACAGCACGAAAACACCAATGTTAACACTCATAGCCAACCTGACACGCGTTTGACCCCCGACAACTCACCCTGTGCTTTTCCTTTTAACACCTTTGACCTCAGAGCTATCCTGTGAGCTACTTGGTGTCCCCATTTGACAGGAGAGAATATTGAAACCCCAAAGATAAAATGACTTTCCAACATCACTGAGTTAGGAAACGGCACATTCAAATCTGCTCATGATGTAGCTTGAGTAGAAAAATCACACAAGTTGTACCAATCTTGAGTTCATTGTATCATGGAAATCTTATATGTTTAATTAGCATAAAGACAAGCTATTGCAAGGGATCATTTAAGGTGCCTCTACAGCTTGCATTGGACTGACAGTAGGCTCATTACAGTGAAGACAAACGATATGGAAAATAATTTTGTCAGGTGGAGATGTCTCCACGTCCATTAATGAAGGAGTCCACAGCCATGGGAAGAAGGTAAAATCGAAGATGACTCATACTGTCATCCTTTGTGCTTAAGTGAAATGCGACGCGTGCCCAACACCGCTCACATAATTCCAGAAATCACCGCCGCCAGGTGTGTCTGTCCCTTTGATGTACTAGTGACACTATGGCCACTGCCCTTGCAACATGGTGCACACTGAGAGCTTGTTCCAAGGGGCCCCTCCCCCCCCCAGCTGCCGTCTCTCCTGCAGTAGGGTCCCCGAACCCTCCGCTTCCATTGCAGAATTTTCTTTAGAATACGCTGTTTCTGACTCTGCCTCCACTTAGTATAACTTGCCACCTTAGGCGGCATGAGACTATCTTAGCCTCGTGGTCAGAGCAAATCCAGGACTCCCGTGTCTGACTCTGCTGTGGAGTTGCCCTTTGGCGGTAATGGCCTTGGTCGCACGTCTGTCAGACGAATGGATTGGACCAGGCAGGTCTGGCTGCCTCCCTAATTTCGACTTTCTGTGAACCCTGAATTCATTCCTATACCAAATCCTCACTCCAATTTTAGTGAGAAAAAAAAAAGTAGCAAGCAAATCTCAACAGCAACGCTAACACTTTTTAAAACACCTGGTCTGTGTTATCTTCAGGTAGGATGTGTGCAGCCAGCTCCCCCCACGGTCACCCTGCCTCTGCGAGAGGACAAATGCTGCTCAGGATGACGTCTCGGAGGCACCGCGACGTCCTCAGTCTCCAAAACACGACTAACCGTTTTCACAGCGTCGCATTCACTGAGGCACGCAAGGGACGTCCAACACCGAGAAGTCAGACCTAGGCAGGCTTTTAACCGATTCGATTTATTGAAAATCTATCCCCAAATGTACTTAATTCTGGAGCATTTTGGTTTAGAAATGCTTCAGTGTGTTTGTTCAATTATTCATTTATTTATGAATTCATTTTGTATCTTTTTCTGTGGTTTCTGTTTCTCAGCTCTGGTTTATTAATCCTGCTATCTTTTTTTAATCATGGGGCTTACATGCTGACAAAGCACTTGCTCTCTTGCCTAATTTTATAAACTGTTCAGCCGTGCCCTTATTCACTGTTTTCTTTTAATTATATATTCTTGTTAACCTCCGTATGCATTCAAAGTTGCAGATTACCATTGACACAGTATTAATTAAAGCATATAATTTATGACATTGGAGCTTGAAATTAATAAGTGACAATGCAATTACATGGTTTGCCTAATTGTCCTTCAGTAGTAGAGAGATTGACATTTGGAGCAGCATTAGAAGCTAGAAGCACTCATAAACTCACAATAGCTTTGAAGTAATCATGGGAGAATCTAAAGAAACCATCCCATTTCAAGGGACAGAATGCCGGGCACTTAAGTGGGAGGACAATTATCTTTTCTCTTCTTATTAACAGTTTGAATTTATGGTGGAGAAGTTTATTTTAATAATCCAAAAGTAGCTTGTATTGTCTCTAATTTGTGTTGTGCAAAACTTTTAATAAATTGTAAACAAAGCTTCTGTCCTTTGGGTGTTTTAAAATTTTCAAATCCAGCGATCTGAGATAGTGTCAACATCCATCCAACGCGTGGTCTTATTTTCTAGAATATATCCCATGACACCAAAATAAGTCACGACTCGTATTTATTGCCTGGTTCAAGGACTATCTCAGTCAAGTGCAGCTTTCTGCTAAGCTTAGACGGTCTCTGAAGAACCACACTCTCACCTGATGTCACACTGGCCCCAAGGCGTCGGAGAGCGGACTTTCCAGTAAGCTGATGAAGACAGCCACCCACGGGAGAGCTCGGCACACAGAAAAAGGCTATTTAAACAGGGAATTCATAATGTAAAATGTAAAATTATTTGTGCAAGTTTGGATTTGAGAATTGAATCAGAAAGATCAATTTTTCCTGATACTTAAAACAGCATATTCTATGGAACGAAAATAGTTATTTACAATGTCAACAAATTATGAACAAATTATTTGCATTAATATTGTGTTTTATCATACATATAGTAAAATATATTCACAAAATGCATGCATAGGTAGTAGGTGTGTCCCTGTGTGTGCATGTGTGTGTCTGTGTTTGTGTGTGCATCTGTGTGTGTTTGTGACATGGATATAAATGCCCTTCCATCTCGGAAAGGCATACTATGTTGATTCTGGAACTCAGTGGTATAGTACTAAATATAGCAAATATTTCCTTCAACTTTTTAGAAGTTTCCCCTAAACATATTCAAGTGAAAAATAAAGAAAGAAAGAGGCAGAAAAGCCTGCACTGAATTCAGGAACCAGATGGCTTGGGTTCAAATTCTAGTTGTGCGGCCTTAGTGTGATCTTGAAAAAAACCAAAATATTGACCAAACAATTATCTAGTGGAAGTTTTGGTTCAAGTTGAACGTATAAAGCTTTATCTTCTTTTGCTATTCAAATTTATTTATGAGCATTTACTTTTACTGAATGGGTAATTAATTCATTAGCTATCTTTCAAGAAATATTTAAGTAATACATAAAAATGACCAACAATGAAAACAAGTGGGGCAATTCCATCTCTGCCCACTTAGCCAAGAGAAATGCAAACATATGTCCAGAAAAAGAGTACCACTCAGAAATGAAAAGAACAAGCCACTGTTACATACAACGAAATGGATGAATCTCAGAAATATTAGTCCGAGTGAGAAAATCCTTACTTAGAAGGAAAATACATAATTTTTGATTTTCTTTACATGAAAGTGTACGATTCTGCGCATTTTGTATAGTCATGAGATTGTGAAACCATTCACTATGAAATTTTAAAACATTTTCGTCATCCTGCAAGGAAACTCCGCAGTAATAAGTGGCAACACCCCAATCCCTCCGACCCCCGTCCCTGGCAGCCACCAGTCTACTTTCTGTTTTTATTACTTTGCCTTTTCTGGACATTTCCTATGAGCGGATCACACAATATTTAGCCTTTTTGTCTGTCTGCTTTTACTGAGCATAAGGGTTTCCAGGTTTACCCGTGTTAGAGCACGTGTCATACTTCATTACTTTCTTGGCTGAATACTATTCCATTGTATGAATATACCAAGAACTGTTTATCCACGCATCCATCAGCTGATGGAAGTTTGGCTTGTTTACATTTTTTGGCTATAATAAATAATGTCACTATGAACATTTATGTACACATTTTTGTGCAAACATGTTTTCAATTCCTTTGGGTGTATACCCAGGAGTAGAGTTGCTGGGTCATTCGGAAACTCTATGTTAACTTTTTGAGACAGTGTCACGTTATTTTCCATATTGGCTGGAGCATGTTGTATTCACATTAGCTATAGATCTGAGGGACCCACTTTCTCTACATCTGCAGCAAAACTTTTTTATTTTCTATTTTTGTTTTTATTATAGTCATCAGGTATGGATGAAATGTGGTATTTAATCTTCATTTTTATTTGTATTTCCCTAATGACTAATGTTGTTTAGCATCTTTTCATATGCTCTTGGTCACTTATACATGTTCTTTAAAGAAATGCCTATTACTTTGTTCATATTTTGGTCAGATTATTTGTCTTTTTATTGTTGAATTGCAAGAGTTCTTTATATATTCTGTATACTAGACCCTTATCGAATGTATGATTTGCAAGTATTTTCTCCCATTCAGTATGTTGTATTTCCATTTCCTTGAATGTGTCCTTTGATGAGAAAAGGTTTAAACTTTGATGAAATCCGATTTAGCTGTTTTTAGTTTGGTTGCTTGTGCTTTTGGTATCATACATATGAAACTGTTTCCCAATTCAAGGTCATGTATATTTATACGTGTACTTCCTTCTAAGAGTTTTATAGTTCTAGCTCTTGTGCTTAGATATTTCGTCCTTCATATGCTATTTCTGTTTATAGTGTAAGGGTTCAAATTCATTCTTTTGTATGTGGATATCCAGTTGTTCTAGCACAATTTGCTGAAATAACAGTCCCTTTTCCATTGAATGGTCTTGGAACGCTTGTGAAAACTCACATGAACAGATGCGTGAGGGTTTATTTCTGTGCTCTTCATTTAATTCCACTGCTCCATGTTTTTGTCTTTACACCACTACAACATGGTCTCAGTTAATGTACCTTTGTAGGAAGTATTGAGAACAGGAAGTCTGAGACCTCCAACTTTGTTTCTTATTTTCAAGATGGTTTTGGCTATTTGGGGTCCCTTGCATTTTTGTATGAAATATAGAATTAGCTTGTCCATTTCTGAAAAAAAATCACAGTTTGAATTTTGATAGAGATTACACTGAATCTGTGTATCTGTTTGGGGAATATTGCCATCCAGTTCATGACACAGGATGTCTTTCCATTTATTTAGGTATTATTTAATTTCTTTCAACAATGTTTTATAGCTTTTTTATTACACAAGTCTTGTGGTTCTTTGGTTAAATTTCCTCTTAAGCATTTTATTCTTTCTGATACAATTGTAAATGGAATTGTTTTCTTAATTTCCTTTTCAAGTTATTCCTTTCCAGCGTAAAGAAAAGCAGCTGATTTTTGTATATTGACCTTGTATCCTGCAACTTTCCTGAACCAATTAATTGCTCTAATGGTTTTTGTGGATTTTTTAGAATTTTACATATATAAAATCATGTTGTCTGTATCTAAAGATAGTTTTACTTAATCCTTTCTTATCTGGATGACTTTTATTTTATTTTATTGCTTAGTTTTCCTGTCTAGAACCTCTGGCACAGTATTAAATAAGAGGGCCCAAAATGGGCGTTGTCATCTTGCTTCAGTTTTGGGAAAAATTTTTCAGTCTTTACTCATTAAACAGGACACTAGCTGTGCAGCTTTTCGTAGATGTCCTCTATCAAGTAGAGGAAGCTACTTTCTATTAGTCGTTTTTTTTTTTTTTTAGTGTTTTTATCATGTTGAATTTCATCAAATGTTTTCTCTGTGTCTATTTAGATGGTCATGTATTTTTCCCATTATTCTAATAATATGTTATGTCACAACCTCTTATTTCACATTGATTTTCTTGAGTTGAAACAACCTTGCGTCCTGCTACTATTTTGTTGAGCATTTTTGTGTCTATATTCATGGGGATATTAGTTTGTTTTTTTTTTTTTTCTTTTCTTTTCTTTTTTTTTTTAAGAATTTATCTAGTTTTGGTATCAAGATACTACTGACCTTAAAGAATGAGTTAGAAATGTTTGTTTTTTTTTTCTCTTCTCTTTTTTAAGTTTGAGAAGGATTAGCATTAGTTTTTATTTAAAGAATTGGTAAAGTTTACCACTGAAGCTACCTAGTCCTAGGCTTTCTTTGTTGGAAGATTTTTTTTTATTACTAAATCAATATTTTTATGTGTTGTAGGTATATTTAGGTTTCTATTTCAAGTAATTTTGGAATTTGTGGGTTTTTAGGAGCTTGGTATTTCATCTAGATTATCTAACTTGTTATAATAAAATTGTTCATTGTCTTCTCTTATTTAATACTTCTGTCAAATCTGTAATCCCCCTTTAATTCCTGATCTTAGTAATTGGAGTCTTCTTTCTTTTTTTCAATCGTCATTTTAGCTAAAGGTTTATCAAATTTAACTTTTCAAAGTAACAACCTTTGGTTTTATTGACGTTCATATTGTTTTTCTAGTCTCCACTTTGATTTTTATGCTTTAATCATCACTATTTTCTTCCATCTGCTTTCTTTCCATTTCGTTTGCTCTTACCTAGTTTACCGAGACACTGCTGATGTGAGATCAGTCGTCTTCGTACGCGCGTTTCCAGATGCGCTTTGCCCTCTGAGCGCTGCTTTCTCCGCGTCCCGTGAGTTTCAGTACGCTCCGCCTTCATTGTTATTAATTGCAAAGTGCTTTCTAGTATCCCTTGTGATTTCCTCTCTGACCTAATCGTTATTGCTGAGCGTATTTTTAAATAGTCACGTATTTGTGAATTTCTTCCTTTTGTTATTGGTTCACAGCTTTGGTCCATTGTTGTCAGAGAGCATACTTTGTAAGATACTAATATTTTAAAAATTCATCGAACCTTGTTTTATGGCCTAACTTATGATCCATGGAGGGAAATGTTCTAGATGCGCTTGAAAAGAAAGTGGGGGCCGTCTGCCTTGAGAGCAGGGGTCAGGCTCTTAGCTCAGCAAGACACCGGGGCGCGCGAATGTCATCCCGAGTGAGGCGACCCCCGGGCTGGGGTCCGGTCCAGAGACGCGGAGGGAGGAGCTGGGGACCCACAGCGCACTGGGCGCCCAGAGGGGCTGAGACTGGAGCGGGCCCGGCAGGGCGGGGCGGAGGAGCGGAGTGGGCGGAGCGTGGCAGGTGGCGGGGACACCGGGCGAGGGCGGCTCGGGGCGCGGCCTTGGACTAGGAGCGCGCAGCTGGGCTCTTCCCTCCTGTTCCTCCTTCCATCCACTCCCCAGCCTCGCCCTTCCCTTCCTCTCAAGGACAACGCTGGCCATGACCCGTAGCAGGTGACCCGGACGGGTCCCTAAGTCAGGGATTATTTCAGACCACCTCATCAGGTTGTAGGTCACAGCTTTCCGCAGTCAGCCAAGCGCCGGTTCCTCGCTCCAGGTCTCTGTCCAGAACCGCGTGAAGCGGGGCGGGCGAGGGGTCCTCGTGGAGGCCAAAGCCTTTCCACGCTCTCCAAAGCAACCGCAATGTTAACTTGCGCAAGAAATGGTCCCGGGGTTGAAACTGCAAACTTAGGATAACAAACAATAAATACATTTAGACCGAAAAGCTCCGATGTTAGGGATTTAGCTCTGAGGACTTTGGAGAACGGAGGGAGGAATCACAACCCGCTCAGGCTGGGCGGGTCTGGACGGTTCGGTCGCAGCGGCGAGGGCAGGTCCCTGCGGTGCTGAGGACCCCGCAGTCCGGCAGCGGGTGCTGGGTCCCCGGGCCACCGTGCGGCACACGATAGTGTCAAGTTGAGTGGGAACATCCGTCCCCTACCCCAACGCACTCTCCCATTATAAATCATATCACGTATCCATAAAAATCAGGTTGGCCACGGGGTTTGGTTTCCTGGGGGTGATATCACTTACAGCAGTGGTCCCCAGTCTTCTTGGCACTAGGAACTGGTTTCATGGAGGACAATTTTTCCAGGGACCGGGGGAGGGGAGATGGTGTCGGGATGATTCGAGCATATTGCATTTATTGTGCAGTCAAACCTCGATGCTGATGATAATCTATATTTGCAGTCGCTCCCCAGTGCTAGCATCACCGCCTCAGCTCCACCTCAGATCAGCAGCTGCATTAGGTTCTCATAAGGAGCCACAACCTAGATCCCTCCATGCGCAGTTTACAGTAGGGTTCGCGCTCCTATGAGAATCTAACGCTGCCACTGATCTGACAGGAGGCGGAGCTCAGGCGGTGACGCGAGAGATGGGGAGCGGCTGTAAATACAGGTGAAGCTTTGCTGGCTCACCTGCCGCTCACCTCCTGCTGTGCAGCCGGGTTCCTAACAGGCCACGGATCAGTACTGGTCTGCAGCCCCGGGGTTGGGGCCACAGACTTACAGGACAGCAACTAGATAAAGAAAGAAGCCGCTCTCTCAGTCAGGTGCCATTTAACTTTAAAGATGGATTCTTGCACCCTGTGATCTTTTGAAAAATTGGAAAATGCTGACAACTTTACTTTCTCCCAGCATTTTCAACTTATGAGGCTTCTGGGGAGAAATATTCACCCTGAAATTCGAGTGGCTCTGGAGCCCCACAAAATTGAATAAAATTCTATTGAGTGAAATAAATGTTCACGACTACCCACTCGCACAGACGCTGCAAGCAAACGCGTCTCCAGCTGGCACTTGGCTGTCAGGGGAGGAGCAGAGGAAGGTGACAAATGCAGAAAACTTTCTTACAAATGTATAGAAGGCAATTCCACAGTGGGCATTTTTATCAATATCCATTTCAATGTATTTGCATCTTAGTCCCTCATATGGCGCCCATGAACAAGTAGGACCTAACAAAGAAATCTTATCCCGTAAATAGAAAAAAGTTTTTGAATCTGAAGGAACATCAGCACAATGGAGTTGTCATCTGTTACAGGAAGTGAAACTTCTATCACCCCCTCCTTCCTCCCTCCCTCCTGCCTCTCCTCCCTCCCTCCCTTCTGTTTTCTTTCCTCCCTCCGTCCTTCCTCCCTTCCTTCCTTCCTTCCTTCCATCTGTCTGTTTTCCCTCCAACACACAGTGCAGAGATCAATACACCTCTGAAAGACAAAAAGGAAGACGGAAACAGCTGTAAGCTTCCTGGAGTTGAGGCTGTAATCCTGGTGAATAATGCTGCTGTCATAACAGCGGGGATAATTTAATGCTGGCACTTAGCAACATGATAAATAGCTTGTCAGACATCAGCAGCGACAGAGTTGACTGAACTGCCCATGACAAGTTCTGAAATATTAATCTTCTGTTAGACCGAGGCTGTGCTGGGAGGGAGGCCCAGGGTGCCAGCTGCAAAGACAGATTCAAATATAAGCAAAGGCAGTATAATTTTTAGCACAAAGTTTTTTTTTTTTTTTTTTTGCTTTAAAATATTTTATCTGTGAAGCAATGACTCGAAGGTTCAGATAGTTCCACTTTAGAGAAAATGATTGACTCCTTTAAACGACTGGAGACTTTTTTTTAAAATCAAGGTTGTGCAACCTGGCCAGTATTTCCCTGTCTTCCTCCCTAAAATTTGTTTCTATTCACCACAATTTGATTTAAAGGATGCATGTTGGAGTTTAAATATATCATTATAGGAATTAATTCATACGCCCCCTTTTTCCTAGTGATAACTTTAGTCTTATAAAAGGACACATAGACTTTAATATATAAGAAAATTAGTGAAAACATCTTTAGCACCTACCATATCAAATGATGT
Source organism: Lemur catta (assembly GCF_020740605.2). Classification (NCBI taxonomy): domain Eukaryota; kingdom Metazoa; phylum Chordata; class Mammalia; order Primates; family Lemuridae; genus Lemur; species Lemur catta. Next base: position 54,631,799 of record NC_059143.1, read on the forward strand.
ACATGAATTTCTCATTTGTCTATTTTTAATGCAATGTTGACAGTTAAGGTGGAGCCTATTGGATTTTGTCTCATGTTTGTCAAAATGCAATTGTCCTGTAGGAAACCAAACGTTACCTATTAGATGTAATTTGGGGACAAGAATGAGTGAGGATGGTGAGAGAGGAAGTGGGTAAAACAAAATTATTTATCGTTTGTCTTTTCCCAAAAAGATCTTGAAATGGCTAGCAAGAATATGTATGGCAATAGTTGAAGTATATAAGCAAAATGTAAATTAAAAGGGGGGAAATAAAAGAATTTCTTTTATTATATGGTTTGTCATTCTTGTACATGTCTTACATATTTTTGTTCCTCCACAAAAAGCTTTCAGGTGTGAATATGAATATTACAAATTAAGGCAAGGAAATGAATTATAGAGAAGGGGAGTTGATACTTTTTGAAGACTGGAGTTGTTTTGGAGGAGGTTGCAGAGGATGGACGTGTGCACCCTCACCTGACACGTGGTGGTGTCTGGACCCAGCCGGCGTCCCAGGAGCCTGGTCCCGGGGCCCACTCTGCCCGGCGCCCGGGGCTCACTCTGCCTGGAGACGCGGGCCTTGCTGATTCACTGCATTGACTCCAGCTAGGCAAACTCTTCTCATACAAGTGTGCTGATTATTGATGTCTCTATCATGTTTCAAATATCAGCAAAACAGCTGAGTTTCACTTAAAAGTAGGATTATTTAAGGGTCATTTCAAATTGTTTCAAAAAACTCTCTGTTCTCTGCTGAGAAGTCAGCCCTCGCCTGCCCTGAGAGCCCTGGGAAGTGCGGAGGACGAAAGAAGGGTGTATTTGCTCTTCGTTAGAAGGTATCCACTTACAAATACAGTAGCAACGTTACCTTTACCATTTCCTGCGTCTCCTCTCGAGCTGAGTGACTCCGCTATGGAGAGCATTGGGAGGAAAAGGCCGACTGCCCACCCGACCTCCCCGTCGCACGGCTCTGTGAGAGCAGACACCTGCCTCCCATATTCCTGGTGCCTATTTTAATTTCACAAATCTAGACGGGAAAATAAACTTTTGGAATATTGGCTAATTATCTGCACCATATCAGGGCCTTCAATGTGCAATTCGCCTCTTCCTATTTAGCACTTTATTTGATTCTGCCACCAATTACCGTCGCACTGAACTGATTCCCAAGGTACCAATTTCTCACGGTGACTGACAGGGGTGCCGCTTCCATAAGTACCAATTGACCCAGGTGGAGGCGATTAGCACAGGCGGAGGGTCCTGAGCGAACGCTAGTCTACGCGGTCTTGCAGCTGGAGGTGGGAGAGGAACAGTCCCGCCAGAGCCCAGCGGCGCCATGGCAACGGCACTCGCCGGCGCGGGCACCCGGCCGCCCTGGAAGGCCTCGCCTGGTCTCGGGGACATTTCCTCTAATCACCTGCAGGAGCGGAGAACCAGGCTGAGCGACCCGGGTGGCTCCGCACCTCTGGGTGCTTCGGGAGGCCCGAGAGTGTACTCAGCACAGTCCTCCTGACATGTCTGGGCGCTTTTATATGAAAACAGTTCATTTAGCAGTGAGGTTAAAAATGTCCAAAAAACGTGACCATTCCCCAGAGGGTGTGCAACGCACTCATCATGTAGGCATACACCCATCCCCTCCCCCCACCCCCCATCCCAGTCTGATATCCAATTGGTATCCTTCCCTGATGTACATTTAGGTGATGATCAGGGAAACCAGTTTTCTGGTGAGTACATGTGATGCTTGTTTTTCCATTCTTTGGATACTTCACTTAGAATAATGGGTTCCAGCTCTCTCCAGGAGAACCAAAGAGCGCTTGGGACTCTGACTCGGGGGGATGGGTGGGACATGGAAAATGCATATAACCTAAACTTATGTACCCCCATGATGAGCTGAAATAAAAAAAAAATATATATATAAAAAAAAAAAAATGTCCAAAAAAATTCCCTACAAATAGCGGTACATTGCTGCCAAAATATGCGGGGGAATGTGGGAGATGGCAATTTTGAGTTTTATCTTCAAGACGTAATGGACCATTCAAATTACGACCATACTGCATCCGTGTAATGTGAGAATGGAAGAGACGTGTGCGTATGTGTGAACACACACACGCTTACACACACGTCAGGGGAGACGAAGTCAGCATCTTTGAAAAGAGCATGTATGTGCACCGGCTTTAGGTTTTACCTGTCTCTGACCCGGAGAAGGCACACATTTGAGGAAACTTCTCTCCCCCTGTCACTCCGCACATGGAGACGTTAGGTGGGAATCAGGAAGAAAGTACAGGTCAGTTTCAACGGGGTCACTGGCAGTCACGCAAAACGTAAGTTTTAGGGATTTTGCAGGAGGCATTCGGTTCGACCAGCTGCTGGGGAATTACACTGGTAGGCTTGGACCTACACATATCTTGACTGTTTGGTGAAGTTCCATACCTTTTATAGATGTGAGTGTCATTTACAGCCAGAAGCTGATAAAGTGAATGAAAAATGAGTCTGTGGTATCGACTTGTCAAATGATTTCACTGCGAGGGAAGATTGGGATGCGTGGCAGGGAAGTCGGTTCCCAAACCACCAATCCCAGTGATATTAATTGTCCCTGATCTAGGAAGCTGGCACAAATACTTCTGTCAAAAGATTTACTGTGCAACATTAGATGCTATTTACTGATAAATGATGGGGCACTTCATTAGCTAATGTTGAAAAATCATGGTAGACATAACAGAATTATTAGGGCTTGTATAGAAATCCTATTCTATAATGAGTTATTACTTCAAAATAATAGCAGCAATATGTTACAATTAGGCACTCTAAGAAGGAGCCTTCCACGAGAAAGGTGTCAGCATTGCGTGATCCCCTGAACCGCTGCTCATTACAAATGAATTCTACGGCTGCCATCCATCAAAACTCCACTTTCATTAACTAATTAAAGAACACAACAAAGTTGCACAGGCCAGCATTACTCTAGGTTATAGTGAGTTATAAACCTGGCACAGTGAGACCATGGAGGATTTTCATATCTTTTCTTTATTTAATTTTTTTCAGCTATGCTAATGCCGGTGGCAGCTCTGCTCCCGGGTGTCGTTTGTTGTGGTGCAGGCAGATAGTCATTAGGTGCAGAGCCGGGCAATGCTCCGAAAGGCACGGCCCCCTTCGCCTCCTACTCAGGTTCCTCTCCTTAAACAGCTTGATTAGCTAAAATGTAATTAGGAATACTTTCACAAGACTTTAATTTCTGTGCATCAATTGACTCTCACTTTTGCTTTGCTTTGGGTTATTCCTCTTAGAAACATAAAAACAAAACAAAACAGAGTACTAGACTGCTATAAAAATAAGGGATGAGATTTAGAATGATATTTCTATTAGGAAAAACCTTCACACCCTCGGGCATGCCAGTAAGCACCAAAATTTTGCTCATAGGATTATATATTTATGTGCATTTGACCTTAATCCCCAAGTGGAGCTCATGGAAATCGATCCACAGCATTCCAGCTTTCTGGAGCCTAAACAGATATTTATAGTTATGAGATTTGAGCTTATACAATGGCCGCTACTCCTTGTGCACCTGCTGGAGGCTGGTCCAGTTCTAACCGGCCACGCCTGGCCATTAAGCTTCCGCCAACTGCATCTGGTAAAGATAATCTGGAGTGGCAGGTAGAGAAAGGCTGCCAGACTCAGGGGACGGAACACCTTGCCCAAGGTCACCGAGTTCCCGAGAGGCAAAGCCGGGAGGGTGTGAACCTGGCGCTGAATCTGCGCAGCTTTCTGGACTTGGCATTGTTTGTCATGCGCACTGTCTGCTTTTGCTGTCAGGGAATTTAATGTTGAAACTGAAACAACATCAGATTTCACGCAAGAAGTACCGATGATTGCTCTTTTCTGAATATAATTGCAGTCATCATGGATGTTTCTGTTAGTTGTCAAAAAATCCAGGGAAAGGACATAGATGGTTTTTATAAGATAATATATTTTCACTTGGTTCACATTGAAGAGATTTGACAAGGACAGCATGTTTGTCCCTGGTTAGAACGATTGGAGCCTGCAAGTAGACATCTAAATTGATTTGAATTTCAACACCCTTATCTTAAAATGTTTAGGAATAGGAAAGTTTTATGATTTATTACCAAAGGCCATAAAATCTCTTGGTGAGAAAATGCAGCCGCAGCACATGCCTGTTGACCTCATCTGATTCCAAGTTATTTTTGATACACTTAAAATCGCTTACACTTTTGAAATTGTGGAAATTAATTATTGACATTTGTTAATTTATGCCTGGAATTGGAATGTTGAGCCTCCATAATAGAAAGGAGTTGGGTCCTCTCTATTGCTTTTTATAATTTGGTCATAAAAGGAGTAAAAACCACAGGAGATCAGTTGAAAGAGTAGCACAATGTAAAGAGTACTAAGACAGTACTTTGATGTTAAAAGGGAGGGTATCCAGAATTAGTATACATGGCTTGATACAGGTAGTCTATTAACTGTACGACATAAAACTAGTAAGTAGGGATTGTGTATTTTCTTCTGTAAATATGGGCCTTCTAATGAGGCATATCAAACTCCCCTACCCATTTGCTGGCTACAAAAGCTTCCTTCACATCTCCCAATGAGTATTCCCTGTGCAGTTGGCAAAGATGGTATTGAATTTGGTGAATTTAAGATAATAACTGAAAACATACATTGCTTCCCCAGAATAATTCCTCAAAGTTAAGATTATTGAATTTTATTTAATTTTCATGTAAAGAAGCATGACAGATGTTACAAGGAGCTAGGAGGCTCCTCAATCTACTACAATTGTGTTACACTTTGAGACAGAATCATTTTTCAGACCAGAGAAAACACAGCTGTACTGTCGAAGGGCCAACGTTGACATCACTCTTAGACGATATTAGGTATCATCACTGGAACTGCCGATCAGAAGTCCAGGCTTCTGAGAAGGAAGCAAAATCTAGAGCTTACCCCAGGGATAGGTCCTTCCAGGAACATCTCAGAGGATTCCCTTCCTATAGGCACCCCTGCACTTGCCGGAGAGTTCCACCAGGATGAGCCCGAAATTGTAGAAAAGCTTTGAATTATGTTACTTCCCACTAAGTGTGTTGGGAAAAGAAAAATGAATTTAATGACAAATGGATTATATTAAAAAGCTGCGGTTTTTAAAGCCCAATAAGGAAGACATTTCATTGAGCTTAGCAGGTATGTAAATGATCGGAGAGTCGGATTCTCTTTTCTGGTGTGGGCGGGGGCAGAGAAAGCGGCGAATGAGGAACAGGTCAGTGGAGAGGGAGAGAAATGGGTCGCTGGCTTTGCCGCAGTTGTCCGTCCTTGTGGTGGGAACCACTGGGTTTGAACGGGGAAGCTGAGGCCTTCCTGGAACAGGCATACGGAGGGTGCTGAGCCTCACCTCGTCCTGCCCACACTTCACCTGTGGAGCACACTGTAAATGCAGAAGTTCCTCTCTCCAGCTGGCCTAGATGATTATTTATGCTCAAGTTTATGAGATGAAACCAGAAAGGAAATAATGTCAAAGGTCCCATGGTAATAGGTAATCAGGGGTTGTCCCCTGCCTTAAATGACTCCCACCGGCTGCTGGCACCGGAACATTCTCCGCCTATCTTGTGGCTCTGCCAGCTTGTGGAGGGGGACCCGGGCTCAGGGTGTGCCTCTGACAGATCACCAGGTCTCACTCTAATGCCCTGGTGTCGGTTGACATGGCAACCCTTGGCTGACTTTAAGACAGTTTGATCTGTGGTATATGCTGATTTGATAGGTTATGTTTATTGATGCTGGTCTAAGTACTGTATTTAACTAGACAGATAACACTAGCTCAGTCCCTTTAAGCAGCATCTGGTTAATGTAATATGGTCCCATAATTCATTTTTAACTCCCCTAATTGCTCCAGTTATTTCATCATTACAAATATTAGGAATCCAAGGAAAGGAGCAGGGATTCTTCCGCCCAGACCGTGGACTCCAGCATGGGTGGAGGCAGTGCTAATCTAATTAGAAAGGTAGCCGAGCTGAACCGCTGCATTTTCTCATGCTTAGCATTCGCAAGTTGGGTCCCAGCAGATGCGCTGTGAAATTAATTTCCTCTGGTGTAACCAGAAACTCTCTGTTATGCAATTTCCATTTCACAGATGATAACCTATTATCACTTTATTCAAGGAAAATGTGTTAATAGCCACAAGGAAAATTGAATTATTCATATTTGCTCATTTCTATTCTGAAGCAAGCTCTTCTCCTTTCATGCACTGGGAGAAGGCTAATGTAAACATGACCGGATCCTTGTAAATTGGCTTGTAGAAGAGGCTGTTAGCGCACTGCCTGGGGAGCCGGGACGGGGAAGCCTGGTCCCGGCGCAGCGCGGGCATGTGGGAGGCAGGCAGCGACCAGGTGGCGGTGCGCGCTGACGGGAGTCAGGTCAAACGCGTCAGCTGTCGGTTCACCACTCCAGCAGCGTTGTGACGCGGCAGACACGGAGGCAAACGCCACGTAACAAGTGGCTGCAGCTTCCCAGTCTGAAGCCCCGGCTGCCGCAGGCCCTGGGGAAAGCAGAACTAGGCCCCGGGCAAAGGGAGGAGGCCACGGGGCAGGGATGCTCCCCCGGGAACCACACCCAGCCCTGCCCCCACGGGGTGTGCAAGGCAAGTGACCCCCATTTCTAGAAACCACTTTGGACCAGGGATTAAGAAACCAGGTTCTCCTCTGAGACCACCCACAGAGGAGACTCACCTAAGCGTCCTGGTAGCTGCAATTTCTGGCTTTCTTCTATGTCCAGAATTCTGTGGTCAGTAGTTTCTTTCCCTGCAACTGATCACAGGGCAGGTGAAATTTGAACCCTTAGGAGTTACCAGATGTCTGGGTTCCTCTGCCGGCTGGATCTTCCCCTAAATCCCGCTGATTCCACCGGGCTTCTGTGTCCAAAAGAGAGGCAGGATGTGCTCCAGCGCAAATGCACGCGCACACCACGTTTCGTTAACCGATTGGGCCTCTGATCCGAGTCCCGTCTCCTGCATGCCGAGCAAGGGGACAAAGCCAAGGCACAGGTGCCTTCCCCGCCCCCTGGCGGTGCAGCCAGGCACTCGACCCCCAGGGCCGGAGCACCTGCGCCCCTGGGCTTATGTACCACCTGGCAAATGCTGAGGAAAGGCCCAGCGCCCCTGGGGAGAGGACAGAGGGACCGGGACACGTGGCAGAGATGTGAGAGAGGATGCCACAGGGCGACGTCAGCGCACGCTGCCAAGAAAGAAATGGTGACAAGTGTTGTCTAAAAAGTCAAGAGGGTGGTGGTGATCTGAAGGAGGCGATGGGCTCAGGTGGCTCCAAATGCCTCTTCCCTGCCGCCTGCGGGACGCAGGCAAATCGTGGGAACTCCTGCTTCCCTCCCGGTCCGCGGTGCAAGGCTGACGGTACCAGTGCCCGCGTCACCTACTCAGCCGGTCCTTGGAGGTCCTGGGTTCTCCTGCTCCTCCCCTGGGAGGTACCAGGTGGCTGAGAGGGTGAGTTCCCTGGTTTCTGAGAGTTTCCCTTCTGCACCTGAGACTCAGAGGAATCAAACCAGATCTGCTCCAAGTCTGAGAAGGAAACAGGCTGGTGGCAGCTGGGCAGAGGAAAGGCCGCGCTCCTGGGGCAGGAGGGCAGTTCTCGCTCACAGCCCGCTGAGCGCCCAGGGCCTTCCCATTAGGGAGGGAGGTGACAAGCTCGAGGGGTGCGTGGGGCCAGGAGGCTCAGGCGGTTTGGGGAAGAGCTGGTCCAGGCTGGCTCTGGGGAGAGGGAGGGCTGTCCTTGGCGGCGAGCGCCACTGCCTGGGTTTCATCCAGAAGGATGGGGACAGAGTCGGGGGCGGAGTCTGAGCGAGAGGGAGTGGGGAGGACGCTGGACGGAGGGATGAGGACGTGCAGATGCCCAGCCCCCCGCGTCCCCCCAGAAGTGCGGCTGAGAGAGGAGGTGCGGTCTGCAGGGGGCCTGAGGGAGGGGCTGACTTGAAGGAGGCAGGGGCTCCGAGGACTCTGTAGAAAACTGTGTCACAGCCCTCACAGCAGAGTAAATACTTGACCTCCCGTGCACGTGACGTGTCCTCCCAGGGACTGGGCTGGGGCCTCCCACCCCACCGCCCAGAGGGCACCGAGGGTGCTGTGGGCTTCAGAGCCCGCTTTGCTGTTTGAAAATTAATATTCTTCTCATTCTAAGGCATGATCAACAAAGACATCATAAAAATAAAGAGGAAGCTTTTTGAAGATCGTAAAAATGAAGAATAAATTGAATTCACTTATGCTGTAGATATAACTCTCTTGTTGCACTTTTGAGAATATCAGTCTCTGGTGCTGGCATATCGGAACAAAAGAATTCTGAATATATTAATACAAATATATATATTCTGATCAGACTTTAGTTCTTAGGTATTTATGAGCATAATTATTGTCAGAGCAACAGAGACAACATCTCTCTGTACTTGAAGCTCCTTCAGACACTCCCAACACTTGTGCACAAAGATTTATTGCGGGAGCTTTAAAGTCATTAGTTTTATGACTAATTAAAATAAATATCTAAAGCATAATGTATTCTGTTGTTTACATTGATCTTTAATATTAAGTATTTTAAACTCATTTTATTAATATATGCAAGATTTTATTTAGATATATATATATAAAGCAAATTGCTGTAATGTACAGTGTAATGTAGATTGATAAAGCAAAGTCGTTATTTTTAGGGTCAGCATGCAGCCATCACTTTGCCCCACTTGTCATTTCTTAATTGAATGCTTTATATTGAGATGACAGTGGAGTCACATGCAGGTGTGCAAAGTAACAGAGAGTCGTCCTATGTGTCACTTATTCATTTTCCCCAGAGGGGAACATCTGGAAAAACTGTAGGACAATATCACTCCCAGGAAATAATTGACATGGATGCAATCTATCTATCATGTTTGGATTTGCCCAATGTTATATGTACTTTCGTGTGTGTGTTTAGCTCTATGTGTTAATGGTTGTATCGTATGTGCAGATTTGTGTATCCACCAAGGCAGCCGAGATAACAGCATCCATCAACACAGGGTCCTGTCCTGCACAACCACACCAGCCCTCTGCCTCCGCCCACCTCCCACACCCTCCATGCTCAACCCCTGGGCACATCAGCCTTTTTGTCAAAATATTATAAAAATTGAATTGTAAATTATGCACACTTTGAGGATTTGGCTTTTTTCACCCAATGTAATTTCCTTTAGAATCATACAAGTTGTTGTGTGTGTCAGTAATTCCTGTTTATTGCTGAGTAATATTCCAAGAAATGATGCACTGTAATCTGTTGATTCATTCAGTCACTGAAGGACATCGGGGTTGTTTACAGTTTGGGGGCTGTCACAGCTAGGGCTCCTGTGAATATTCTTGCTCAGTATTTTGTATGAACCTAAGTTTCCCTTTCTTTGGGATAAATGCCAAGAAATCAATTTCAGTTCTGGCACTTTTGGTAGTTTTTGAAGAGATTGCCAAACCCTTTCCCAGAGTGGCTGTTTTGCCTTTCTGACAGCACTGTGTCAGTGACCCACCTGATCAAACTTGGTGTTGTCAGCCTTTTTTCAATCTTAGCCATTCCGATGGGTGTGTAGTGGCATCTCGTGTGGTTTTAATTTGCATTTCCCTAATGGCTGATAAGGTGGAACATCTTCTCATGTGCTTGTCAACATCTGCACGTCCCCTGGTGAAATGTCCGCTCCTGTCTCGTGTCCATTTTCAGATTGGATTGTTTTATCACCGCTGCGTTTTGGGAGTTCTGTGTATGTTGTAGAAACGTTCTTTGTCAGGTATGTGACTTGCAAATGTCTCTGCAGGAAGAGTGTTCTCCCCTGCAGCCCCCGGAGAGGAGTCCAGTCCTGCAAACACCTTGACTTCAGTCCAGGGAGACTCAAGTTTGACCTCTGGCCTCCAGAACTGTAAGATAATGCATTACACCGTTTTAAGCCACTCAGTTCATGGTGATTGTCACGGCAACAACAGGAGGCGGACAGGTGTGCCCTTGGAAGGGGTGTCTTGAAGGGCATTTCCATGGAAATGTCCCTGTAGGACCAGGAGGTGGGTGACTGCCTGGAGCCCGGGCCAGAGACTGCAGGGACCTGAGCATAGGTGGGGGCTAACCTGTGAGGGCTGGGCTGTGGGGACGGGGACAGCAGGCCAGCCCGTGGGGGTCAGGGAGCCTGCCAGAGGCAGGGCAGTGTGGAAAGGATGGGCAGCCAGTGCCATGGAGGAGCCGGCTTTGCGTGGGACGTGGTGACAAGGGCCAGGGAGGAGAGTGGGGGTTCGCAGGGTCTCTGGTGAGACTTGCACGGTGGCTGTGGGCAACGCGCACAGCACGGCCACAGCGTGGGAAGGATCTGGGGCTGCAGATGAAAGTTCAGGAGTCATCAGCATATAAATGATAATTGGAGCTTCACCAAGGGATGGAGGAAGAAGGTGCTAATAAAACAATAAAATGGCAAAGTAGAGGAGGAGCAGAAGGTAATGGGAGAGGAACAGAAGGTTATAATAAGAGGAACAGTAACAGGAAGAACCCCACAGGGAAACGGAGGGGAACATAACAAAAATAAGTAAACAGAGAGAGAGAGAGTGGGGAAGTGATGCTGTCACTGCCAGCTGGGCCCACGTGCCTCCCCGCACACGGCGGTGGCCAGAGCCCCTCCCGGCCCCCTTAAGGGTGGTCTCCAGCGGGCTGAGCAGGCCGGCGTGGAAGAGGCAGAGCGGCCCAGTCCTGGGCGTGGCGCTCACAGAGAGATCCTAGGGGGGATGACGCGAAGTGAAGGCTCCACACAGACCTGATCCCACGGCGCTGGGCTCGGGGGGTCTGAACCCCTTCTGGAGTCCTTCCTGCTTCCTCCTTTGTCATCGCTGCTGACCAGGCTCCCGGCTGCCGCTGCTGACTCCCCGAACGCCCTCTCTTTTATGCTGCTCTTTACAGAAAATGCTCTAGAAGACAATATCGCAGAAGGGATTTTGCTCTTGCAAAGGGAAGCAGGACAGTGACTCGATCCCTCACGCTGGACGAGTCCGTGCGACCGCGATCACACTGCCCAGCGAGGCCAAGGGACTCCTCCGTGCCCCACACCTCCTCGCTGACCTCCCGTGGGGTTCCAGGGCAGATCACAATGAATTAAAACCTGCGAAGCTCTCGGAACCAGGAAGGACAAACTCTACAATGGTTCAGCGGGCGGGAGCTGGCTCTCCCTCAGCGCATGGAGCCAACTGTCACATTTTCAGGAATTCTGTGAGCCAGTTGACATCACGTTGGTGGCTTGAAATCAGCCACAGTGGGAAACTGGCAAACAGCACAAACTGGGCATTTTGTTTTTGTTTTCATTTTTGAAGAGGCAGTTGGCAAACATTTACTAGCATACCACAGAATCATCTTTTGAATCTTTTAATGGTGACTTTTTTTTTTTTAAATCAAAATGTAGAGTCATTTTATCTCATTATTTGACTTACCATAATTATTGGTGTTTAAATCTGTTAGTTAACATATTCCACCAGACCTTACTACCACCCCAGCTTTTATCATCCTCAAATTGGATGAGGCCATTTGTTTAGGTACAAAATCTTCTACAATTCAGTGACAAAATATTACAAGGGGTGGACTACAGACAGAGCCTGAACAGAAGCGGAACAGCAGAGAAGAAACACTGCAGGGCCCTGGGTGGTGGACACAGGACAGTGTCACACGCATGCAGAGGTGGGGACCCCAGAAGGGGCCCAGCAGAAGGCCGGGAGGACAGTGTAGGACCGAGGGAGCCCTGAGGCACAGCCCAGCCTGGCGCAGGAGCATCTGCTGGGGACACCGCGGCCTCCCTGAAGCCCTTGCCGTGAGCACCTGCCTGGTTGCTGCTGCCACTCTCAGAATGGTTCTCCCTCTCCTGGTGTCCCTGTGTCCCCTTCACAGCTCAGATCCCAGGCGTAAGCTGGACTCTTGTTGCTGGGATTACAGAAAGTGAATTCACTGGCCTCTCGTCTCCTATTTCCTAACTCGGTCCTCCCTTCAGGAATTCCTGAAATGCTAGTCAAGAAAAGAGAAGACAATAGTCAAAAAAAAAACCAAAAAACAACAACTTGAAATGACAGCTGTGGCACACGTATGACATATACCCTACTCCTCATACTTACACTTACCACTGAAGGCTCCTGCTTGAAAACACTCTGTTATCACTCCTGTAACAACAATGTAAGACTCCATTTCCTTCTTGAAATAAAAGAATCCAAACTGTCGTCAGCGACTCTTCCTAGCCTTAAGCTCTTCTCCCCGGCGTGTTGCAGTTTGATCTCAGTAGTCCACAAATCACCAGGTAAAAGGCAAGGTCAACCATCCCACAAAAAACAGTGAAGGAAAGAAAGTGAAAAAGATACAACAGCAAAAATATTAAGTTAAATTTAAAAAAACACAGGTGGGAACTTTTCCTGGAAAGAAGCATCCAGGGATGGGTGGGGCCCGGTGCTGGGATGCGGGACGGGAGGGCGGAGTCTCGGAAGGCAGGTGGCGTCCTCAGGACAGCACGGGGCCACCAGTCCCTTTGGCACGTCCACTTCTGCTGCCTGAAACTCAGCCCCGGCCACGGAGGAGGAGAAGCTGAACACAGGCTAGGGCAGGACACACGCCCAGCGGCAGAGCGGACGCTGTGTCACAGCCCCGGCTGCAGACCGGCCTGAAGGAGAAAGGGAACGATATCTCCTCTCTAGCCGGAGGGGCGGGCGAGGGGCGTCACACGCCACAGAGAGTTCCAGTAAGTTCAGGGCGGAAAGCAAGTCCTGGGCTGAATTCTCAAGTACAGGGAGTCAGGCTTGACCGAGGGCTCTGGTGGAACCATGGCGTGGATTTGCCTGGCGCGATTTAGGCTGAGAATGCAGGTGGCGGGTGACGTCCCAGGAGAACACGGTGGGGGCTGCGTGTGCCCGCTGACTGGAGACGCAGGTCCTCAGGCCGGGGTCTGGGGACACAGGCGTGGACCACGAGTCGGGGAGATGTGTCCCGGCAAGGAGGAGAGGATGTGGGAAGTGACCACAGGAGGCTGCCAGTGAGCCTGGCTTCAGGGACACCTCGAGCTCAGGGCAGAGGGCAGAGATGACGGGTCCCCTGAAGCCAGGCGAGACCACCCGTGTCAGAACAGAGCGGCAGAGGGGGCCGCCGGGAAGACAGAGATGTGTCTCCTCTTATCTGAGATCCTTCACAATTCACTGGAGACAAAATAGAAATATTCATTTTAAATAGATAGTTTTTCCTGCCATTAGCCTCAATTGGTGAATATATGCTATTTTCAAAATCATCAAAAAGTATTTTACAATAATCTTCAGTTACCCGGATTCAAATATCCTCACTGTCTGTCTTCACATAGAATCCAAAATGCCTATTTCCCAGAGATGCGACTGTCATACTGAAATATATTCTGCTTTTTAGAGTTGTAAGTAATTTAGGTGAACCAGAAACACATTCCACACGGAGACCCCAAGAATCTCTGTTCACAGTTATTTCCGTCTCTGGTGAGTTATTTAAAAGAACTGTGCATGTAATTATACTGTTTTTATCAAAACTATTTGAACATTTTATGACATTAATTACAGTTGGTGACATCAGAGCAGAGTGTAACGCATGGCTGTACACTCCGTCGGGTACAGGCAACCCGTCGAGGGTGTCTTTAGAGGCTCACAGTTTTTATCTCATTTTGGACCCATGTCTGAAAAATGATGTTACTATTGATACAGTGGCGTTGTTAGAAATAATCTTGTGGTGTCATTTGCCACAGTTGCTGGAACAGGAGATGACTTGAACAGCATCAAACTGTTCCCTTTCCGTACCCAGGCTAGCAGGCCACGCAACCTCTGCACGCTCAGGGGACGTGCTTGTTTAGAGGTGAATTACCAACTCCCTGACCAGGGTTCAGAGAATAGTGGAGGAAAAAACAGATAAAGAACTGTTTATAAAATTTTGATGCAAGAGACCACACTTGGATGTACATGTAGGAAGCGTATCAACTTTTAATCCTGAGAGAGGAGAATGGATTTGATTCTTTTTGTCAAACTTATAAAATGAGTTTCTGTCTTAAAACCCATTTTGAGGACAAAACTGGCCCCACTCTATGCCTATTTTTAAGAAAAAGTCATGATGTAAGGACATATTGTTTTTATTATGGTTTGTAAAAACACTTTGATTTCTGCTTATGATGAAAAAAAAAAATAAGAGGCATTCCAGAATTCCCTCCTCCCCAGGCCTGATGAAAACTTAAAATTACTGTCAGGTGTCAGAATTTGAGCCCCAGAGCAGCGCAGCCGGTGTGGTCTGGAGTCAGCGCTGGCTCCTGGTAGCCAATCGGGGACAAAGCTTTGCTGCTCCGCAAGGTCAGCACCTGTTGCCACTTAAGACCCCACAATAAGTCCTGAGAATTTGATGTCAATGCTGGTGTGGCAGATGGAAAAGTCTAATTGATTTAAAAATATATTTTCCCCTAAAATAAGCAGAACGGGATTCCAAAATTAAGAAGGTTCAACAATGGCAATGCAATGAATTTTATTCTTGTAAAACAGCTTAATGTTATTCAATGCCAGATTTAATCTCGGGTGTTAATCAGACCAAAGTTCAGGACGCGATGTTTGACCCAGACAGACCTCTCAGCCCGCACGGAGAAGGGCTCTGTTCCTCCACCTGCCTCTGCCTTCCGTAATCCCCACCTGCAGTCCAGCGCCACTCAGTGCCGAGTCTTGGACGGTGAGATTGCACCTGTGAGAAGACACGCTCGGAAGAGTTTCCAGTTCTGCGGGAGAAACGCACAAGTACACGGGACACCACAGCGCACCACGTGAGCTGCTATCGACTTCCCAGATAATTAAAGGGCAAACAGGAGTAGGGGTGAGGATGGAGGGGTTCCCTGAAAAGGGAGTGGGTGAAGAACCGAGAGGAAAGTCATGGTGTAGCCAAGGAACAATAAATATTCTGATGTATGTGCTGCGTTCGGGAGAAAACTCAATGAGAACTGTCTGGAAGTCAGTGAGCATCTGACTTTCATCACATGATGAAATGTGTTTAATTAAAGTGTGCCCCTCCCCCCAAAAAAAGGAAAAAAGAAAGAAAAGGAAAAAGGATTGATTTATTTTCACTAGCCTCACTTCTGCTGTATTGTGAATATCTCACTGGGCAACAGGAGGAATATTTTTATACAATGGCCATAACGAATGTGGTGCAAATGTTGTCAGGAGCGACAGATGCCGAGGGAAAGCCCCAGCAGTTGTGGTTACATCAGTGAAATTGACATCCACCAGCTTCCCTCCCCACCAAAGCATCTCCTAAATACATATATGTATTATATATATCACTGATAAGTGTCCAGTGGTTTGCCTCCTGTGGCTGTTTGTGTAGAGGAGGCATGCTTTCACCAGAACCACAGAGAATTCTCAGATTATTTGTGTCTGAGGTTTATGCAAGACCCGCCAAAGAGTCACATATTAGATATGGCTCTGATCATAGAAATTCAAAATATTTTGGGGAAAAAAAATCACCTCCCTCTTTCCTTTCTTTTCCTCCCACTGAGCAAACAAAAACACCTGACGAACGCATTTTTTAAAAACAGCAAAGATGATATCAATGGGAAAGAATTTGAACTCAAGGCTAGAGTTTATTCCAATTGTTTCCCTGCAAACAGCTTTCCAGTTCCTTAGACGATGCTATTACAACCACCCATTAAAGCAGAGAGAGAACACACAACCGCCGCGACTCTCGTCATGTCCCGCGAGTGCCCGCTCCCCCCTGAGCTGTCATGTGGGACACACGATCTTCAAACAGACTTTCACAGGATGGTCTGAAGAACGGAGAGGATGACTAACAGGCACAGAAATCTGGCCTGGCACACAGCACGGTGCCAGGCAGGACGGAATCTCGGGTTCCACAGCCCAAGCCCCGCCTGGGCAGACAAGACGCAGCCCCGGCCAAGGAGACTGAGCCTCTTAGCTCAGTCGCAGGGGCTGGTGACTGACGCCCCCCCTGGAAGGAAGCTCTCCAGCTCTCTTAAACCCTCCCCATTGAAGCCTAAACCCATTTCCTCTTTCCCTATCCTCGGGGCAGAGAGGGAACAGCTGGTCCCCACCCTCCACACAATAGCCCTTCACCACCCTGAAGACGGTTATTAGGTCAGCTTCCCTTCTCCAGGCTAAATAATCACAGATCCTTTAATCTTCCTTCATGGGCCCTATTTCCCGAGTCTTTAATCGTTTCTGCTGCTCTCAACTGAATCCCTTTCAGCTTCTTAAGTCCTGGTGAGCCACCTCCTCGGAGGCCGGCTGGGGAGCGGGGCAGCCGCGGCACCGCGGTCCTGTCTCAGATGACAGGAGAATCATGCCCCGCTGCTACGGCCAAATGACTTTAAAAGCCTCTCCACATTCCTTCTGATATGAAGCAAACAGTGCGAAAAATCACCTCCTCCCCAACAGAAAATAAAACACTAACCATAGTAATGATAATTAAAAAATGATGAAACAAAAACAAGATAGTGGGACAAATGTCAACTTTTTAAAGCCATAAATATGGCAGTTGGAATAAGAAGTAATTAGCGTTTGGATTGGATAATATCTCCCCTGTGATGTTTTAATAATTAACTAGGTTCCTGTATCAATCTTATTTTTTTTTTTAATTCCCAAGCTATCTCATTGCATTCTTTCAGAATAGGGTCTAGGTCCTTCCCTGCCCAAGTTCATCACTTTAATTCCTGCAACAGGGGCCGCAAGCTGAGCTGCAGGTGAGCATCACCTGAGCACCGCCCGGCAAGCCCCCGGGAGTCTGGCTGGATCAGCGTGGCTGTGGCCCGGGCTCCGGCGTGTTTGCAAAGCTCCCAGGAGAAAACAATGTACAGCAAGGAGGAAACCACAGCCACAAACTGCTCCCATCCGCCTCCCACGTGTCTGCACCCAGGACGGCCCACACTCCACTGGGCCGGATCGCACACTTCCTCCGACCATTTAGTGAAATTTCATGGTCATGATTAAATCTGCTGCTATTCTCTATGGTGTTATCTGCTGCTCCCAGCTTGGTTTCATTGTGCACTTAATGAACATACTTTCCATCCTATCATTCAGAAAATTGATGAAAGTGCTTAAACAGCATCGAACCCAAGATTTTCCTCAGGGAAACACCACCTGTTTGTTCTCTCCCATTGACTTTGAGCCATTGGTAAGTAAGCTCCCAGTACAGCCTCCAAATATTGTCTTGCTTATGATTTAGGAAGTCCTTGCCCCACATGTCGATAAGAATTTCACATACAATAAACACAAACGTCCCAGGAAACAATAGAAAGTTGGAGTAAAGTTTCATTTTTACTATAGCCTAAGAGGGACATTGCTTATCTATCTGGTTAAAATTATCCTGTTGATTTTCTTTATTAATTAGCTACTTAGAAAAGCCATTAATGCTATTTCTGAGAAAGGAACAAACTTCTTCAAACAAATCATATAATATTTTACTCACATTGTGAAAAAATATTTAAAATATGTTTAACTGTAAACCTTAGCCAAACATATAATAGCTTCAATTAAATTTCAGAATATATTTTCAAACTCAGGATATCTTAGTGCTGTATACTTCACTAATAAGGGATAAAAATGATAGAAATTTTAAAAATCCAAATCTAAACACGCTTTTAGATTTATTCAGTTAGTATTCATTGAACACCTGCTATGTGCCCAAAACATCAATAAAAATGAGCTCTGGGCTTTTTCATGCCCATATCTGCACTTTATTAACGGATGGCCCCAATCTTGGACAAGGAGGCTGTATCATGTCCAGACAGAGCATTGGGTCCTTCTAAGACACTGTGTTTCCTAAATAGAGACAGAGGGAAGTAATTTTTCCCAAAGAATGACACAAACCTTTAGATCCGGAAGTTGGGATATGCTTGGCTTCAACCACTTTAAAATATCTCAGTCCTTCATTATAGCTATTACTCAAAGAGAGCCAGAAGGAAATGCTATCTTCTGATGAAGAGAGATCTCTTTTTTTTCTTTATTTTAAAAACATATTCCTAGTTTTGCCATAAAAATTCGAGTGCAGATGTCTTTATTATAGAATATTGCAAGGATGTGGAAACAACCCAAGTGCTCATCAATCCACGGGTGGATTAATAAAATATGGTATATGTGTACAATGGAATACTACTCAATTATAAGAAATGATGGTGATCTAGCACCTCTTATATTATCCTGGATAGAGCTTGAGCCCATCCTCTGCAGTGAGCTATCACAAGAATGGAAGACTAGGCACCACTTGTACTCGCCATCAAACTGGTACTGACTGATCAACACTAAGGTGCTCACATAGTAGTAATATTCTTTGGGGGTAGGGGGTGGGGGTGGGTAAACTCACAACTAATGGACACAGTGAGGGTCCAACTAAGGGCATGTCTCAAATCATGGTTGGGATGTGGCAAAGCCATAACATGTAACCAAAACATTTATACGCCCATAATTTTCTGAAATTAAAAAAAAAACTTGTTCCTAGTTTTATCATCAAAGTGATACAAAGATGGAGGGCTTTTCTTAAACAGGGAACTGGAGAAATAAAGTCTGTTCTAACCTGTCACCCTGGGTGGGCTTCTTGTGTTCTTCCTCGTTTAGAAAAGAAATAATGTTGTTTCAAATGTGGCAATTTCCTTTTATTCTTGAAACAAGCAAACTGTAATATGCAAAATAGAACAGGATAAAGGCATAATTACTGCTTTTATTTATTCATACCATATTAATGTAATATAATTATCCAGTAAGCAGCAGAATCTTATGAATATGCAACAATAACAGCAATAAAAAGCTACGAAGTAGTTGTTCTAATGAACACATATGAAACAAATACTTTAAAGCATGAAATTTTTTGTGTGTGTTTTAAAATGACAATGGGTCGAAGCTCGACCGCGGAAAAGTTCCCCAGCAGTGACCGACCGCGCACAGAGGAAAGGTGGCGGGAGGTCGCCTGCCGCGTCCGCGGAACACGCAGGGGCGAGGCTTTTCTTCCCTCCTCACGTCATCCCTGAGTGCACGGGAAAGGAACTAGAATAATCCAGCAAACCTCCACAAATGAAGGTGGGAAAAAAGAAGCTCCCATGTCCAGCAGCTTGAGGTTCCACCAGACAGGTGGGTGCTGCTCCCCAGGCTTCTCCCGGGGTTCAAACCTGACTGGCGACAGGTCCCGTCTCCCCAGAACATCTGAGCCAGCGAAGCCCGGAAGGCCGCGCAGCCTGTGGGCGCGGAGGGCTCAGGTGTGGCGTGGGGGGGGGGGCCAGGAGGGCCCCAGCCCCGGTGGCTCATTGCCCTGCAGGGGGGCCCAGCGCCAGGACGGGCCCGAGGCGGGAGGGACCGTCCCGGCATCGCCTGCCGGCGGGAGCATCACGGCTTCCAGAGCTGTCACCCAAGCTCAGAAAACAACCTGGACTCCCCGGTCCCGCCTGGACACGGGGTTTCAGGTCTGATCGGGCCGGGCAGCCTGTGTGTCACCAGCTCACAAGACTCCGTTCACTGTGCGCTTCCCGCCCCAAACCAGGGTGGACCTGGAATACGCACAGGAGGGACAGCAGAGCTGGGCCTAAACGGCGGAAGCGGTGCAGTGACACGCGGTGCAGTGACATGTGGTACAGTGACACGTGGTACAGTGACATGCGGTGCAGTGACACACGGTGCAGTGACACGTGGTGCAGTGACACGGGTGCAGTGACACACGCTGTCTCTGAGCCCTGCTACCAGCATCCTGTGATCACTTGCCTGCATTTTACCTAATCCCGAAATAGCTTTGCGAACATCGTGCATTATTTACCTCCCTGTTACAAATGAGGAAACAGAATTGCAGAAAGATTAAATTGTGTTCCCAGATCAAATCCCCAGGAGCTAGTAAGAGACATTCATTCATTCATTCGTTCATCCCATAACTGCTAAGAAGTTGCCACGTGCTGGGTAGTGGGGTGACAGCAAGGAGAACAGAAGACACAGTTCCGTCCTCATTGCTCCCACAGTCTGAAGGAAGAGCCAGCATGAAACTTAACTGCGTTAATCTGTAGAGTGGTAGCATCAGCAGGCGTGAGATAAAGCACTGAACTAGGAAAGCCGTCCGTGAGTGACACCAGGGCGGCGAATAGGGAACGTCCAGGCAAAAGGCAGAGAAGTTCACTCCAGGAGGAGAAAATAGCTTGTGCCAGGATCCGGGCCGTGGGAATGTCACACGCCTGGACTATGGGCAGGAGGAAGCCGGCCTGACCCTGCTGAGCCTGAGAGGCTGGCGAGCGGGGGAGCCAGTCCCGTTGCCTTGACGTCAGCACAGTTGCCTCTAACACTTCCTCTCACGCGCACAAACACCCTGGTTGGGGAAATAGATAGTAAGGTGGGGTAAGCTCAGATCCCCACTTACATCTGCGGAGCACAAGCAAGATACACGTGTTTCGCACGTCTACATATTCAAGAATTGTAAGTGTCAAATAAATCCGCTCTACCTCCTGCCTCTCCCCACCAAGCCACCTTCACAACACTAGACGGGGCTTCTTGAAGGAGGATTCCTAATCCACTACAGACAGAAACCGTGAACACAGAATGAATACATATAAATAATCATCTACACAAATCTGCTATTAAAAGAAAACAGACAATAAAAATCAGAACATTCCAGGTGGTTAAAATTTCCTCTCCCAATTTCCTGCTTCCCAAAAGAAAAGGAAAAAAATGTGTGATTCAACTATGGTAGATTCAATGAAATATCCAAATAAACATTCTGCAATCTTGAAAAATGAAGTTAAACCTTCAAAAATTAGAAACAAAAATGGATGAGTAAAAGGAAAAAATTGTTGACTGAACTCAGAAAATAAGAGAAAAATAAAAAAGCTTCTCTAAAATGATGACTCAATTATAAGATTATAACAAAGAATGAATTTAAATAAAAATTTAATAAGAGATATTGAAAAAAGAGCAAGAAAAGCTGAGAGAATAAAATGAGCTTAAAAAAGGTGTCGGGAAGAAAGTGGTCGGCATGTCCGACAGGAGCCACCGAAGCAGAGAAGCCACACAGCGGGGCAGAACTAATCCACAGGACAGGAACAGAAGACAGAACCCCAGAAGGCAGGAGAAGACGGATCTGCACATTCAACAAACTTACCAGGTACCTGCAGAAAAGGCCCAGGAAGATCTTGAGGATGTGTCCTGTTAAAACTATTACATTAGATTTTAAAGATAAAAATGTCCCTTGGGCTTCAAGGCAGAAGATCATACACCTTCCAAAGGCAGGAGAATTAGGTCGACATCAGGCTTATCAAAAGCAACATGCAAACAAAATAATAATAATAGCAACAACGACAATGCAATGTTTTCAGGGAAATCAAGAAAAAAGAGAGGGATGAGAATTTTGTAATCAGCCAAGCTGTCAGGTGAGGGTGAAGGCTGCAGAGAAACTGTGTTAAACCTGCCAAGTTCAGAGCCCATGACGAACCCAAACCGCATCAGCCACCCCTAGAGGATGGGCTTCCTTCATCCGAGAGAGTATGTAGAGGACTAACATGAGGGAAGGGTGAACTAATAATGTACAAATACTCTGACAAAGTAGAATAATGCAACAACTAAAACTTGAAGGAGGAAAGGAACAAAGAAAAGTAGAATAAATTCATTGTTGTTTAGGTAGCAGTTGGAAGTCAAAGAATATCATCAAAATATAAAAAAAATTTAAACAAAGTTTGATCAAGAAAACAGGGAATGGAGGCTTTAAGAAGGCATAAGTGCAAAGGTAACCATGCAAACAAAAATTCAAACTTTCCTACATACTACAGTAAATGTGAAGCATAAAGTGAAAATATGCATTTCACACAGAGAAAGAAGATAGAAAAAATAGCATATTATCCATAGCAATATTGAAATAAATATTATGACAAAGTTGAGACCAAATATATCAGGCATATCAATAAATGTAAATGAGTTTCAATCACCTATTAAAAGAAAATGACTCTAAAATCTGACTAAGAGAGTAATCATATATAAGACATATGTGTGGGGGGGTGCATGTGTACGCATCCTATATGTATGTGTGATTATATATAAATACATGATTGAACATACACACACATCTATAATAAAGTAAATAAGAAAGCTAGAATAAAGGGAGAAGCAAAGATACATCATTAGGTGAAAATAGTAAGAATGCAGAGGTTGCAATATTAGTATCAATCAAAATATGATCTAAGCCTAAAAGCATTAATGTGGCAAGGAACTCTTTTAATTCAACAAGATATAATTCACGTTGAAGAGATTACAAATATAACTATTTATGTACCAAATAATATAGCGACTACCTTTATAAGGAAGAAACAAGGGAAATGCAAATAAAAATGATACTGCCAGGAGATTTTAACACTGCCCTGAGTATAGGGCAGATCGTGGGAACAAACAGTGTTCTTGCAAGGACATTATTAAGTTGCGTTATAAAAAGTAATATCAAATTACTTTTAAAAAGGTCTTTCATTTAGAAGTTTAGAGGAAAAGAACCTTCTAAAATTACTCTTGAATAAAAGGAGAAATATAAACTATAATACGGAATTTATAAAAAATGGTGATGAAACATTGAAAAATCCCACACTATGGAACACACTTAAAGCCGTGACCATGAGGAAAGTCATAGCTTTATACATTCATATCAGTGTAAAGTGAAAACAAATAAAATAAATGAATTAGATTTCCAACTCAAAAGGCTGAAAAAAAATTCAAAAGAAAGTATATGAAAGAAAATAATAAAAATAAAAGTAAAAATTACTGAGATAGAAAATACGAAAAGTTTATTCAATAAATCTAAATCTCTTTTTTTAAAATAAGAAATCACACAACCCATTAATTACAAATTTAATCAATGGAAAGAGAGAAACTGAAAGTTTGCTTACTAAGAAATGTCAAAGGGAACTACAACAGAACAAAATAATGACATTACTTAAAAATCTCTCTTGCAAATAATTTCAAAATATCAGACAAAATGAATACTTTTCTAAAAGAAGTGTGTACTAAAACTGACCCTTAGCAGTTTTAATTTCCTTCAACTTTCCTTTGCAGTCACAACCTCACTGTTTGGCACGAGAGGCCCAGCTTTGGGCCAATCTTGGCTTTTCAACATTTCTTCGTGACTAAGCTTGAGCGTTTCTAGCTGTTGATTTAAAATGAGAGGCCTGTGACTGTCCTTTGCACTTGGACACTTCGAGGCCATTGTAGGGTCACTAACTGGCCTAATTTCAACGCTGCGGTGTCTCAGGGAAGAGGCCCCCGAGAAGTGGGAGAGAGACGGGAACCTGCCCATCCACAGAGCAGCCAGAGCGCACGCGATGTTTGTATGAGCACAGCTCATGAATCCCCAAAGCAATTACAATGGCAAAATCAAAGATTATTGTTCCCAGATCACTATGTATAGTAGTAATGAAAAAGTTTGAAATATTGCAAGAATTACCAAAATGCGACGCAGATGCAGAGTGAACGAATGCTGTTGGAAAAATGGTGCCAGTGCCCTGTTTAAACAAGGGTTGCACAAACCTTCAGTTTATAAAAAGTGAAATATCTGCAAAACACAATACAATGAGTATTGTGAGTAAAACACGATACAGTGAGGTTGTCCTGTACAATAAAGTAGCACATCAGCTAGTGGGGGCAGAGTGGCTTTTGCTGTGACTCACTTTTCTTTTTAATCCATGGTTCTCAGTCAACTGGGCCATTCAGAAGCAGATCAGTGTAGATCAATGCCTCACACTCCACACAAGAGTTAAGTTGAAATTGATCAGGAATCTAAATGTAAAAATAACATCATAAAAACAACAGAGGGAAACACAAATGAATTTCTCTATTGCCTAATGGCAAGGAAAGGCCTTCCAACTGTGCATCACAATGTATGAATAGATGGGTCAAAAAATACTAATGCATTTGGCTAAAAGAGAGAAAAAAAAACAGCAAGAAATAAAACATCTGCTTGAGAAAGTGCCTTTAGAGCTGTGTGTGTGTGTGTGTGTGTGTGTGTGTGTGTATGCGTTTTGGCAGGGGGTGGTCAAAGACAAATGACAAACCAGAAGAAAGTCTTTGCAGTATATACATCACAAAGGGCTGAAGTCCCTGGTGCACAAGGAACTCCAGGGAACTCCAGGGCCAGAGTGCGAACATTGACAAAATAGCACAGATTTTGAAAAAGAGTGAAAATGGAATCCACGAGAATAAATGAACCCTCTCTAGCCCACTATTGAAAAGTATTATGTCTATTATATGAAAATCAATAAACATGAATGTGTATCAGATCACAGACTGTACAGTAAGGTTGTGATGTAGCTTCTGCCCCCAAATGCTTAGGCCCACCTGACTCTGCCAGCCAAGAGCAACGGAAGACTTTCACTCTGCCCTGGTCTTTCATGCACCTGCCCCCCCACCGCCCCCTGTTTTAATTCCAGGTCACCTGCACACGCTCCTGGTGCTCCGCATTTTTCCATTTCCCGAAATAACCTTCACTGTAAGGAGGAGGTTTTTATTTTAGAAATTTGTAGACTTTGCAGAGAAGTCTTGATCTTTCTAAAATGCATTGCCCTGTGAGCATGAAGACATTTTCATCCAGCAATTATTTCTATAACCCTAATGATCCCAGTCGCTTATCTGTAAACACAAGCGTTTCGGAGCGCGGAAGCGTGTG
The DNA here is from genome assembly GCF_020740605.2 of Lemur catta. Taxonomy (NCBI): domain Eukaryota; kingdom Metazoa; phylum Chordata; class Mammalia; order Primates; family Lemuridae; genus Lemur; species Lemur catta. The sequence continues at coordinate 54,656,470 of NC_059143.1, forward strand.
GCCAGTTCTTCCTCTTCCTGGCACCCCCGCAGGTGCCTGCTCACGCTCTGCCCACCTCAGCGTGGCTCCTCCGTGGGGAAGACACACACAGGAGAAAAACAAAACAAAATCGAAGAAAATCAACCTCGTGGCTGATTTGTTTTTCTGTGTTTAGAAATTGAGGACAAATATTTAGAAGAGTAAAAAGATGCACATTGTTCCACCATCAAGAGACATCTCAATATTAAAATACTGGTATGTTTGGTTTTCTACAAGTATGATTTCACAAAATCTAGATTCATGTAATACAATAACAATATTTTTCCAGATATTCATAAAGAATATATGTTTTAATGGCTGCATACTATTTCCCCTAGTAGAGATGTTACAATTAATTTCATCATTCCTTTGTTGGCATAAAAATTGTTTTCAGTTTCTTTCTGTCGCAAATGTGCTGTGATTAAAATTTTTGTACGCGAATTTTTGCATTGTTTATCTGAGTCGTTCCTCGGGGAGAAGGACATGGTGACCACATCAAAAGGTTTTAAGAAACAGTCCCAAATGGCCCTCCTGGAAATCTTGAAAACGGAATACAATCCTTACCCGGTTTTGAGATGATTGTTCATTTAACGATAACCTTGTCAACATTGGTATTATAATTTGTTTAAATTCCAGCCAATTTTATTGGTAAGCGAAGACGATGCCTTGGAGTAGCTGCTATTTGCTTATTAGATTCAGGCTTTTTCTCTGGGTCAATGGCTGTTTGGTTTGTGCTCCTTCTCCTGGCATTGCCTGTTAATGTCTTTTTACCCACTTTTAAAAAATCATAATGATTTGCAGGAGCTTTTTAAAGCTATGTGAATAGTAACCCTTTGTCCATCTATAATTTGTCTGTAAGCTTTAAATTTTACTCATGGTGTTCACGACAGCGGTAACGTTTATAACAGCTGCCATGTGCACGTCTTCTTTGCTTTGCAGTCTCCTCCACATGGATTGGTATTTAAAGTGTGTTTTCCTACTTATCTGCACACCAAATGTTTGTTCTTCTTCTGTATGATATCATTTTTCACCTTCAGTCTTTAATCTGCACAGCATCAGTTTACACTGGTGTAAATGTGAGAACACAGATGTGAATCATGCATGTAAGGACGCCGGGAAGTAAGGATTGAACTTTATTTTTTTTCTTCTAACAGCTAACTAGGTTTATCAGAAATGATATTGAACCATCATCCCTTTGTGCATTAATTTGCAATAATGTTAGTTTATGGGTACATTGTTTATATACAATGAGACCAGATTTTGGATTGTCTATTTCCTTTTCATTTATTTGTCTGTCGTTTTGTTATGAGCAGTATTACGCTCTTTTAAATATTGGAATTTTGAATTACTTTTCACACTTTTTCTAATGAAAATGAATCAAATTAATGCATTTGTTAATGTAGAAAATACAGAGGCAAAGTAAAGAAAATAAAAACCACCTATAATCTTGCCACTAACAGATAATCATATTTACATTGTAATTTATAGCCTTTCAGACTTTTTCCCCATATATTCTATTCAATAACTTATGCATTTCTTTTATATTGGGTCAGACCCCCTGTGCCCACATTTTCCTAGTGCGTTGCCTGCTCTGCCGCGGACCCTCCCTCTCCCCACACCTCCTGCCCCCCCCAGCCCGGCTTCTCCAACTCGTCTGCGGCTGGGGCTTTGGGGACAGCCCCCCAGGCTGCAGATGCCAGGGGCTCTGTGCTGTTCCTTCTGATTCTCTGACATTCCGTCACCCTTCCTCACCTCCCTGCCCCAGAAAGCAGCTCCCAGAACTTTTCCTTGTAACTTTCCGTCCTCTGTGGAGCAAAGTCTTTGTGTGCTATCAATAGATCGTTTAGTCACTGCAGATGCTGGATCATTGCTTATTAAAAACTTTTCTCATCACATAAAGTGGTCAACTCCTAGACCATGTAGCTTCTCAAAGCTAAAGAAGAATTGCAAAATGGGCCATAGAGCTTAAGTTATTTTGTTTTTTACTATGAAAAGTCCTAAGATGCCTGGGCACAGCAATGTAGCATCCGTAGTTGCACAATGGGGAAATTACTGTAACTCTCATAAAGACACCTTTGAAAGCGAAAGCGTTTTCCCTTCAGGAGGTGCCTAGCTCGGAAAGGTCTGGAAGCTCATTTCCTTCTCGTCTCAGGCAGTAAAGGGGACACAGGTACAGCAGACCCACCGTGGGTTTTGCATAGCTGTATGGTGACATCGAGATTGAACTGCAGTTATTTACTATTTATCGGGGGAGAAGATAGTTTATTTGATGTGTCAAGGTCTGTCTCCAGAGACAAAGAGAGAAAGAGAGAGGGGGGGAAGGAGGGAGGGATGGAGAACCTCGAAACGCATCAACTCTGCAATGCGCCTACATGGCGAAAGAATTAAATGGGTTATTCCTGTAGCCACCATGTGCGCAATCACAGTGAATTTAAAACTATCTCCAAAGGAATCCTACTGATCCTACTGGGAGTGTTTAGGTCTACAATTACAGTAAATGAAGATTCAGAATTAGCAAAACCATTTCACTTAATTAGAAACATTAAATAAGTACTACCAAATGTACAGTAGTGTGTGTACTAAAATGAGAAAAATAGCTGACCCGAAAAACATTTTATTTCTTTGCTTTTTTATTTGTTTAGTCATCTTATGTTTAGAAAGCTACTGATATAGTCCCCAACGAAAAGATAAAATAAGATGTTGTTAAGAATAGCAAATATTTTGTCTTTCAAATGTACGTGTATGTACATATCTACAAATATACATATATATGTGTGTCTGTGAGTATCTTTTGAAGGTAAAGTACCCTGCAGGAATTAAAGAAAAAATGGTTTTTACAGAGGACGTTAAACAGCTATTTTTAAAATATTTCCTTCTTTTGACATAATTTTCAAACTGTTATTTACTAACTCTGAAGATTTTCAGTGTCAGTCATAATTCCCCGAGTCTGGGTTTAGTAAAGGGCTGACAGAACCGCTAACAAATTTCCAAAAAGACTGAGGGAGAGGCAGGGGAGAGAGAGGGAGAGGGAGAGAGAGAGAGAGGGAGAGAGAGGGAGAGGAGACGGTCCTCTCACGGAGCTTTCAGACTCCCTGCAAGAAACGTGCTGTTTTCTCCGCGATTCTGCACCTATAATGACAGCATTAGATCTGCCTCTTGAGCATTTGAACTGGGATTTCTCAAATGAAGGAAGTAGCTCAGACACAGCTTTACTTTTAAACACAAATATGTGAAAGTTTTCAAAACTGTAGCATCACGCTTTGTGACCTTAGTAAATCTGCCAAAGGAACCAAAATCCCCCCATCGGACACGTGGGGTCTCCAGCAGCACCTGGAATCTGGAATGTGATCAGGTACGGTTTGGTATGAAGCATCCCTCGATCAGGTTGGCCTCTAATGATCTTATCTAGGTTATTTTCAATTTCAAATATCACCGAAAACATGGCAATCACTATTTTTCACATGGGGATCAGCTGTGACACTTTGTTGTCATATCTTGAGACAATTGTAAAACAGATGACAATTAACAAAATCACTAAACAAAACATTTGATTATCCCTATGCTCAATTAAATGACGAAATTATTTTCTTTACTCCTCAGGTCCCATTTGCTGTTTTTGGGTCAAGTATTTGATTAAATAGATAATTGCAAGATGTGACGTTTTAAAGGCTTGCATGAGTATTTATCTCCAAGTTCTTAGTAACAATAGTTAAAATTAGAAACTTTCATGACAGCAATTGTTCTATGTGCTGGTAGGACAAAAGTCCTGCAACAGTATGCCATCTTCCAAACCAGGAAAATCATTCCTATGTAAAATATCTCTATCATATAGGTAGAAAGTGAGTATGAAAGAAATGATCTGTGTATAAAAGTTTTTAAAATAATTTCATTTCTATGTTCAACAGTATACCAAATGTTTTCCTTACCTCCCAGAATATGCGGAATACTGAAGTTATACTTTATGGCCAGAGTGGAAAAGATGAGATGGTTTGGAGATGATTTGTTCTATAATTATGGTGACCGTATTTTCCAAAGCAAAACGAAGTCACTTCAAGGGACGCGTGCTCTGACATGGGGCCGTGGTTCGGAGCAGGGTGGCCACGCTGCGGCCCATGAGCCAATCCACCTGCTCTCGTGAGCAGGGCCACGCTCCCTCGCTGGTCGGTGGCTGGCGCTGTGCAGCAACAGCGGGTTGAGTCATCGCGGGAGGTGTTGTGACAGAGACCACCTGACCGTGAGATGGCTGAAGATATTTGGCATCTGGCCCTGCATGGAAGAAATTTGCCGATTCCTGGTTTTGAGTGTGGGTCGTTCTGAGCAACCAGAAAGAGAGGGTCGCCACGACCGTCTCTTCTCTAATTGTGTTGCCCTAAAGGTAACTCTTGCAAAAAAATAGTCCAGAAATAAATGTCTTTTTCCTCTGGCAAACATCAAAATAAACTTGCTGCCAATCAATGGAGGAGATCTTGTCTGGACCAGAGACTCTCCAACCAGACAGGCCCACGGCTGAGTTTTCCGCGCAGCGGGGAGGCCCAGAGGTCAGCTGCCTGCTGCGCCCCTGCCCGGCGGTCTAAGACCTGCAGCTCGAGCTTTGCACCATAACCAAGCGGGGCACTTGTGCGTGTTTTTCCCCACATTCTTTAAAATATGGAAGAAAACAAAATGATACTCCTTGATAAAATATGCACTCAAATTTAATGAAAAGAAAATTAAGATTTCAATTTTCTTTTTCTTGGGCAATGTGCACACTAACGGGGCCTTCCTCTGCTATCAAATTATGCAGCCGTGAGTTCATGTAGCCGACAGGCCTGCCGAATTTCTACTCTTAACCAAGCCTGCAAGACCAGCACCAAATCCTCATGTTTATGTGCATGTAATGGCTTGTCTGGGCTGCGTCTGCCCCCAGCCAGCGCCCGAGCTGAGCGCGGGCCAAGGTTTTAGAGTCCGCACATCTCTGTTTCAATATGACAGTCTGACAGTACCAGGGGCTCCTGGCAGGCCTGGGGATGCATTTGTGAGTCCAGCAGTGCAGGGGCGTGGTGGTCACTGGCGTGGGTATCTCCTCCCGCGGCGTGCAGGGCCAGGGCTGCGCGTCTCAGACTCTGCAGGTACCGGAGGCTGGTCGGGGAGGACAAGATGCTGCTCCACCTGCTGTCTCCACGGGAGTGACGTAAACGGCCTCTGCCACCCTGCCGATTCTCCAACCTTTCCGTGGTGCCCTTTGAAACTGGCTGTTATCTTTATTCTTGCTGTTAACAGAACCAAAATGCAGCCAGTTGTGTGCGAGTAGGGACATTTTTTGACACAGAAAACCTTAAACCCTGTATCAACCCCCAGGTTGCCAGAGCTAGGAAATCCCCAACACTTCCGTTTACATGAAAATGCACTTCTTGGGCCCAAATACCAGCCCATGGGTTAGTTCACTTTCAACAGCTCTCTGATTTTGTTTCTGCTCTAAACTTCTATAATCTCAAATTCAATGTTGACAAAAATATGAAGTTAAACAAGTTTTGATTTGGTGATTTAAAAACATGAATGGCCTTATTTTTGCCTTTTAAAGAAAATAAGTTGATGAGAAAATATTTAAAAGAATTAGAAAATCAATAATAACTAAATTAAAAGAAGTAGTTTATGGATTTTAGTGCTGGGATATAATATAGCTTTTTACTATGCATTACACGCTTGAATTTGGTTTCTTTACTAGGTACACATATATTTGCAATTTCAATGTCAATAATACAATGAGTTTCTACTTTTCTTAGGAAAAGACTAATTTTTGTTTTGTATATGTCAGAGATACATTGGTAAACATACGTAGCTGCAAAGAAATCGCATGCAGGGAGGGGGGGGGATGGTTACGCCCCGAGCGGTCGGTGTTTTTCTGACTGGTATTGGCCTCATCGTCTGCCACGAACCGGCCTCCGCTCCGAGCCCATCGGAAGAGCAAAGCAAATCGGTGTTCCTGGGATTGGCGCTGAACTCCCTCAGAAATCTGGGGTTCCTGGTCAAAGGCAGGCAGCAGAGAGGCAGATGCCTTCTTTAAAATGATGGGGTCAGTGGCTCAGACTTGAGAAGATAGTTTTCAGAAAGGAAAAGATATGCAGGTTGTGTACATTAAAATGTGTCCACGATTTTACACATCACAGGAAGACAAGCTCTCTGAGCAGCAAACACAGGGAGCCCCGTGTTCCTGAGAGAAGCCAGTGAGGTCTACCAGGCAGCTTCGGAGACCGTGTTAAGCTTTCCTATCTCAAACAGTAATTGATAGGACTGTTATTACAGAATCAGTGGGAACAGAACCGAGTCTTCTATCTTATCATCACAAAAACATACTGTTACATATAAAGATTTATCCGTGCATGCTTGAAAATTCGTTCAAGTTTCCCTTAGACTTGATATGGTCCAGTACAAAGGAAAAAATAATTACCTATATTTAAAAAATATTTAAAATAATAGTTATAGAGAAAGGGGCTTGTGATTCCTTTTCCTTGCAATATTTTTTGTATTTATATAAATATTTGTGGATATTTGCACTCTGCTCACGAGTGTGCGTATGCTAAGCAGCATACCTAGTGTGAAAGTATTAGTTCTGTTCATGTTTTTTGAGATTTTTTTAATGTTAAAAAAAGAATATTCTTTAAAGAAGCCCCTTGATCAATTTAGGAGGACCCTCAAGTAATTTTCACGTGCTTGAAATTGGAAAAATCAGTTCCAATTTTTTTTTCATTTTTTACCATTTGCAAGGAACAGTGTTTTACTCTAATTTGGATATTTTTAGTGTTTTTCCAAATAGGCATCACATTTATCTTGATCATGTGCTTTAAACTACTGGGGAAAACCTGTAAAATATTACTTATTAATTCTTATGAACAAAAAGGGGTGTTCTATATGTATCTTAGACACGAAAGGAAACTTGAACCAGTGGAAATAAATGTTTAAGTCAGGAAACTTGCGTTACCCGATGTTTTGTTTTCTAAGACATGCTGACAGGCACTGGGCGTACCTGGGAGGTGCTTTCCATCAGCGGTCTCTGAGCGGCTAATTCCTCCTTCTCTGCCCAGCTCTCTCCTCGCTCCCGAGTAGCCACAGGCCAGGGCATCTGGCTGGTGCTCCGTGGTCATGTCTCTGGCCCCACCAGCGCCGTCCTTTCCCTCTGGCCCTGCCCTGGCACTGGGAGGCTGCCGCCCTGGGTCTGGACCCCAGCAAGGCTCCTGCCCCGGCCCCTCTCCGCCTCCCTGGAGCCCCATGTGGGACCTGCTCACAGGGGTGCCCCGCCGGCCAAGCCACCCGCCCCAGGGTGAGGGGCCACCTCCTACCGAGTGAGGCACACGGAGGGGCCACGGCAGCAACCCTGGGTCGGGGGCTCGGGAGCAGGCGGTGGCCGGGCCTGGTGGAGCTGTCCCGTGGCCACCAGGTGGCAGCGTCCCCCCTACACGGTGGCAGGACACAGCCCGAGGCCGGGGCTGCCCCTGGGATGCAGCCACCACTGCAGGGGCTTCCCCGGCCGGTGACGTCCCTCTGTGGCACCCTGTGTCCATGCGTCTCAAACACCCCTGGAGCCCGGGAGTCCCAGTGGAAGCCCTCGGATTGTTTCCTTCTAAATTTCAGACAGGTGAACCTGTGTTTCAATCACGCACAGTGGGTTAAGGTGCAGCGCCTTACTGGGCAGCTGTTTCGAGTAATGCTGGCACCTCGCTCGTGCCAGGCTCACGGGGACGCCCAGCGGCCTCGGCGCCCACGCACAGCGCCTGGCGTGGCTTGAAATGCCTCACGGCTTTCACTGGGGGTGGTAGTTAGATTTTTACTGGGAGTCCTTGACTCCTTGTCTTAATTTATTTCTGAACAATATTTGCCTAGATAAAAAACTTACTTAAAATGATTTGATACATTTATACTATATTTTTTTCTATTTTTCTCCTAAAGCATAGAGTTAGACAGACGCGTATATTGAATATGTGTGTGTTTGTATGTAATTTAGAGAAATTTACTAATATGTGCTCAATAGCATAATAAAAATCATTAGAAGGTTGATTTTAAAAGTTGTTTGAAGTGTTTGTGTATTTGGTCAAGACTTCAATACTTAGAAATTCACCGATCGAAAGGACTGCCAGGTTCCACATTATTAAATACGTGCCCTTATTAAGTACGTGTTCGTGGGAAAAACGGCAAACGTGCACAGTGCTGTCCACGACTGGCTGCACTCACGATCGACGTGTGCTGCCCAGTCTTCGCGGCATCTGGACATTCTGCGCCTGCAGCAGGGGCGGCAGCCACGCGGGGATTTTTGGTGTCATCACTTGCATTCTGTGTGCCGGTGGTGACACCCAGGTCACGGCGTTGGCTCAGGCACAGGGGAGAAGGCTGTGGGCACGGATGCTCACCCTGGTCGGGGCGGACACACCCAGACACTGCTGACATCCGCGCTTTGCAAACCCTCAGGTGCTCCCGGCCCGGCATGCAGCGGCGATTCGTACTGAGCAGTGAGCTGCACTGCGCAGTATTATATTTTTCTAATGACTCATTATCCCGGAACGATGAGGAGATGAGTAGAATATAAGTGTATTAAAAACATAATTGCTTTCCTAGTCAAACAAAAGCATGCTGTGTGTACGTGGGGAAAATGCCTCACGAATAGAATTTTCGTTCCTTTTCAGTTTGTGGCTGTGCCTGCCATAAGTGCGTATTTAAAATCCTAATTGCTTCAATTCCATCCTTACCTGATCATTTCTTTTGACCACAGCACGCGCTCACTGCGCATCCCAGACTGCTGTTCCAGCCGTGTGGCTACTGCGTGCTGCGACCTCACATACGTGTGACTCGTGACGTCCTCACCAACATAGACAAAGGTGTGAACATAGTTTGCAAACACTGAGGGAGAGAAATAGCTTAGCAGAAAATTCCATGTACTTATGACACACGCACACGCACACACACACGTATATATCATATGCTCATATAGCACAAACACATAAACTTTGTGTATGTGTATACACACATACATACACAGATGTATAAAATACATAAAAGATCTATAGAGAAGTATAAAAACTATATATATAACTATATATAAAAATTAAATAATGCTAAATTTTAAGAGAACACAAAAATATTATCTGTGTGCATTACTAACACCCATAAACTTAGACTAAGTACTTGAAGACAGACACACACACCTGCCCAGCACATCAGCGGGTAGTGGCAGTGTCCTGGACCGCTGAGGAGGCCCCGTCATTCCACCAAAGCTGTGAACAGTGAGCTTCTCTATGCTCACAGATGCCCCATTGATGGTATCTCCTTATTGAAGTTTTCCTTCCCTACCTAAATTTAAATAGACTTGATCTGGTGTTTGGGTATAGTAGCTCTCATTTGTCAAACCAGTGTATTTTGCTCCTTTGTCTCTGAGAATCCCAGCTTTAGACACACATCTTTCCCCAAACTCCTACCTTACCCACAGTGCCCACTGCTTTTTACCCCCATTTGTTGTATCTGCCTCTATCTTGGTCAGTACTATGTGTGCTTGCTTCAGAAGGTATTCCGGGGAAATCACATCCTGCATTTTTTGGCTTGACCCTTTCCGACTAGATCACTCCTGTTTTTTGAACTGTTCCTGTGAAGCATCATTGATTTCAAGTACCATTAAAATTAGAAGTAGCACGAGAACCATGCACAACTGATTCAACTCATTTATTTCATTCCATATCTAAATGCATATCAACTAAGTTCATTAACCTATATCTGTTTTAATTTGATGCTTTAACAAGATTCTTTTAATTCCTAATATTTCGAGAACCCAAGAAATAATTGATAATGTTTAGCAGTGATTCTTGTATCTGTGAGATTCTCTCGCTTAGGTTATATAAAATCTGAACGTCTGTGGATGGGTTTAAGGAAAACACAGGGTCTAGAGAGCTCTTCTGTGCACGGAACGGACAGGGTTAATCCCCCCAGCCCTCGGCTGGAAGGAGAAGCGGCAGCGGGAAAGACAACACTGATACAGTGAGACATCATCACATAATTACTGCATCTAATGTTTCCCTGCACATAACGTTCAAGTTCAGAAATCTCAGCCAGGGGCCCATAAAACAATTCTTGCGTTTTATGTTTTTCTGCTTATGCTGTTTTATTTCACTCTTTTGGGGAAAAATGTAAAAATAATTTACTGAAGTAATAATTAGCGCTTATAAAGCACTTTGTAACCTATGACAATCTGCAAATTGCTACTCCGGGATGGTTGTGGCTGTCTAAACATTTCCGTACTCGGGGAAACTGAGGGAGAGGCCTTTGTGGTTTGAAAGTCCCTTGAGCACAGGAAGCGTGTGGTGGGGAAATCGTGACCCTCGTCAGACCTGACTCGCCTTGGCCAGGCGGCAGCTCCCGGGACCGGCTGTGGGTCCAGACTCACTCCAGGGCCCGCCCGACCGTGCTGACATCATGCCCTCAGGAGAGGACTTTCCAGGGGCACCCCGGGAACGCAGGTGGCCCAGCGTCACGCCCCACCTGTGACAGTCGCTGGCTGCACCTGGATCGGCTGCAGTGGTGACAAGCATGTGCTCTGCTCCGGCTTCTCCTCCGAGCTCTGATTCTCTCGTCCTTCTCCCCATTTTACGGGTGAGGAGACAACGCACCACAGAATCAAGTCGGGTGTCCCCCTCCCAGCTGGACAGTGGCAGATGTCAGCCGGATTGCAACCCACTTTGCCCAGCTGCAAAATCACTGCATGGAAATGGCTCCTCACTGGGGAGCTAAGACAGGCCTGCGCGGCCCTGGGGGCCACCTCTGCACCCCTCGCTGGTGCGTCTGGGGCGGGTCCTCCATCCCCACGTGTAACAGAAGACTGAACGGAGGGTCGGCTTGCGGGGGGAGGCTGTGGGCTCTGCCTGCGGCTTTGCAACCCCATGCAAGGCTGCTTCCTCGGGTGAGCTCTGCCCAGGGGTGTCCCAGCCTCGGAGCCCAGGCCTTGGGGGTCGCCCTCCTCTCCCCCCAGCCTCTACCTGCTCGCACCACCACTGGCCACACCGTGCACCTGCCGCTCAGCCACACCGGTGAGGCAGCCTCCTTGGTCGGCCTTGCCCCACCGTACGGGTCTCAGACTCTCCTGTCACCTGTGTGGCTGCTTCCCTGGTCTCCGGCCACCTAACCCCCCTGGCTGCTGGCCGGCTCTGGACCAGCCACGGTTTCCGAGCCCGCTGCAGGTCCCCAGTGTGGTGCGCCAGGCCCGGCCCGTCTCGGGTGGGAGGAACTGAGCATCTGTGGCCCCCGCACACCGGCTGGCGACAGCCACGAGGACAAGGACCGCTGCTCCGCGGACCCCTGGCGGCCCCGGCACACAGCGCCCTTCCCAAAGGCCTCTGCGAACTGCGTTTCCCTAAGTGTAGATGCGGTAAACCAAATGGGAAAGTAAAGTTCTGTTTTGCTTCAGAAAGCTGGTGTATTTATTCTACGTGCACGTATGTGTGTGTGCCTGAAAGCAGAACATCCAGCCTTCCTCTCCCCGAGCCACTGACCCTAAGGACATTCCGACCTGGATTTTGTAAACCCTCCTGGGCCATCTCCACGCACACACACGCACACTCAACCACGTGTGCATACACGTATGTGCATTTCCACACATGCATAGACACAAATTTATTAAAATTCAGCTTTCTCCTCAGTAGAAAATGATTTTACTATGGATATTTTAGCAACTACCTTGATCTTACTTCTGCTGGCAAGTTCTGTTTTATGGGTGCGCCGATGGAAGCTGTTCGCATGCATTTTATTCCAGCTCCTGTTTTTCAAGTAAATCACGCTCAGATTTACTAGCTGTTGCCTTCTCGCCGCAATTTATGGGTCTTCTTTTTAGTGTCCACAGTCCCTTTCAGAACGCAGGGGCTCATTCTCCACAGAGCCAGGCCTGCGCTGGGCAGAAGGTTAGGCATTTATTGAGCCGCCTTAGCAGCCATGGAACCTTCCCGAGGTTGCCGCGGGCTTCTCGGTGGGGTCAGTGCGCCATAAACCCCAGGTTCCCAGCGCCTTGAAAGGTGCCGTTTCCTAAAAACCGTAAACATCGCATTGTGGAATTTTAGGATTTTACATGATATGATATAATTGCTTAGACTTGAGGCACTTAGTCCTCGTGAGGTTTTTCGCGTGGATGGGCCGTCAACCGCCAGACGCGACTTCTGAGATGGCGCCGTTGCCGGTGGATGCAGAGGCAGCGGGATGTCGGCCCAGGACTCTGTGCCCTCCCCGAACCCCGGGGGACCCTGCTGCTGGGGACCCTGGGACGGATGCAGTGCCTCGCAGGCATTCTCAATAAATATTTTCAGAAATAGATGGAGATGCAATTCTGTCTTATTTTGTATGCACAAAATAGCAACCGTTTAACGGTTAGCTCTGTTTTAATAGTGCCTTGAGATGAATTTGAGAAAAATATACTTCAAGTGCAACATCACTGTCATACATAATGGATAATGATGGTGCTTCCTCTGTGCTGAGATGTATTAGGAGAGTCAGGATGAAAGTGCCTTTGCGATGCCAGGCTGAGACTTCGTGTTTGCACACACTTAACTCCGTGCATTTTTCTGTATTCTCAAAAGGTGTGATGCTCCGGGAAGCAGAGTCATTTTTCTGAGTTCGGAAACACTCTCATTTATGTAAAATATAAAGAGGAGTTGGTAATAGCACACTAAGAAATTTAGCCTTTATCTTCTGCCTCATTTGAAAGTCACAGAAGTTTTATTAATTTAATTTCAAATGAATTTCTAACATTATAAAGTAAAATTTGTTATTATTTTATTGCTATATTATATTGCTATATTTTGCTATATGTAATTATAGTAATATAATTATTTTAACAGCATAGTGTATATACTGATGTAATACATACGTGTTTGTTAAGTTCTACATATCCAGATATAGTTACATAGAGATGAATAATATGTGCATATTGTGACTTTGTATAATATACGTGTCATTTTATGTATAATTTACTGTTGCCAACTAGTAAAAATAAAGATATGCTTAGTGAAAATAAATCATACAATCCTAAAAGTAGTGATTTGAAGAATTAATCAAGCTTTTTTCAGAACTCAAGGAATGATGTTTTAAATGTTTGGAATGTATTTAAGTCATAGATTGTAGAGCCCCTTCCATTCGCTTATGTGACCTTAGAACTGGCATCAGCAGAGCACGCTTGGGTCCCATCGGTGACTGTCAGACAAGAGCGGTGCCCACGCCCAGGGGCAACACCCGGGAGGGAGGGGCAGGCGGGGCGCGTCCAGTTGTGCAGTGCCCGCTGTGTGGGCAGGTGATGCCGAGCACGGCTTGTCCTCCAGAGCATCGCGATGGGACACGATGGGCCACGATGGGCCCAGGAGGACCAAGTGCGATTCAGCGCCACTTTCAGTGGCTGAAGATTCAAGTTCAGGGTCTTAGTTGAGTGACAGTGGGGAAAAGTGTCTTCGGTCACTTCTCCCCATGTCTGTTGTGCTTTATTCAGAATCTGTGACTTTACCAGTGGACAACCTGACCAACAGGGACCCCAGCATCACGAGGGTGCTCTGTCGCCTGGAGAGACCCACCCCCAGAATCCTCACCTGTCAACAGGCAAGGAAAATCCTAAGACAGCTTTCACCTGTGAGCTCATAGTGTTCTGTACGTGAAAAGCCGAGCCTTACACTGAAAACACTTCTGTGGGCTTACGGTAGAATGGGCTGGAACATCGCAGGGGCAGCATCTCCATGAACACAGCTTGCTCCGGGTCACACCCGCTGACGTTACTCCCAGCGTCATGAGCCCTCGGTGCAGGACGGGGACGACCGTGTCCGTGTCAGGTGTAGCTCAGGTACGAGGACGTTTGCGAGGCTTCTCCGCTTTCTCTGATATTTCGCTCTTCTGGACGAGAGCGGGAGCGAGTTCAAGGCGGCCTCTGGGAGGCACACGCGGCGGTGCCGTGACCCGGCCGACACCTCGGAGGTTCACGCCAGCCGTTTTATGCCTCGTAATGACGCTGAATGACCCAGTATCTTGTAAAATGAAATTGAAATCTGCAGCAAGGCAGTACTTCTGCTATTAAAATGATTTTTTCTTTGTAATGGAGCGCTGCCAGTCCAACCATTTGTGAATTGCAATTAAAATCTGAAGCCGGCAGCACTTTTGCAATTAAAACTGGCATTTAAAAAAAAAAAATTCTGCACCAATCTAGATAATTAGATAGGAACTAAAATACCCATTTATTACGCATGTGGACATGTACGAGGAAATAATTTGAAATTTATTATTCAAGATATTCTCTTTGTAACGAGGAATATGCTAAATGCTAGAGCAAAACAAACTGTTTTCATATTCCGTACACTTGAACCTATGTTAGAGAATCAGTATCGGACGTTTGGTCACCAGTTTGTTTATTGCTCTCTCTGTCTTTACCACGTCCCTTCACAGTCTCTGTTTCGGTTGTAAATCAGGACAACCTGAAGTTGTCAGGGCACCTGCCAGAGAAGACGGGTATCTCACGGTGTGACTCACCTGGGTATTTTGATTTCCTCATGTTTTAACCACACTTTCCCAGTAAGTTTGCAGCACAACTGTAATTCAGTTCTGCTGGTGAAAATTTCAAGAAGCATTAGAGTTATTGCCACTGAGTAAAGATATCTGAAGGTTTAATTCTCAAAATACTTTCCCAGAGAGTATGAGATATCACAGAGAACCAATAAAAACCCCATGACAAATGCCTTCCTCCCCTGGCGACATGAAGCCTCCAGTCTGCACGAAGCCGGGTCAGCCTGCGGTGGTGACGTCTGGGGACTGTGATGCTGAGCCCTGGGGTCTGGTGCTTGCCTGTCTCCATAAGCATCTAGAACATTCAGACTTAGCTGAGAGTTCAAAGTCACCTACACACAGTTGTGTTCTCTGTTTATTCCATACTTGTGTAAAAACCTGTAGTTCTTTGATTTAAATTTTGTATTTTCACATAGTAGTGTCTCTTCATCTGATTTCCTCTTTGGCTAAAACCATACTATAAACTGTGATTTTGGGGGGGAGGTCTGGTGTTTAGAAGGTGTTACGGAATCAGGGTATCTGAAGCTCTGGCATTGAGTGGACCAATAAATAAATAAACAAATAACTGGGCAAAACTAGTTATTTTTCTTCCTCGACCCAAATGCCTGGTCTGCATCTCCTCGCTAATCTGAACGTTCTTCTTGCAAGTTTCTCTATCTTAAAATATCTGGATTTACTCACCATCCTCTACAAACAAGTCTCTCATTTTTTCCCCGGGGGTCTCCGTTTCCTGGTCTGTGAAATGAGGACCTCAGCCCGGGCCACCTCTCGGCTCTGCGTCAGTTCCACACGTGGCCCTTCCACGTGGCCCAGGGTGGGCACCGTGTCTGGTGACAGACACCATGTCCCATGATGCTGAGCAAGCTGTGACGCTACAGTGAGACAGACCCGTCACGAGTAGACGTTTATCTGCTAGGTACATTTTCCAGAGATGGGAAATATTTTTAAACAGGTGTTTTCCAGTAACCCCGCATTAAACCACTCAGGCCGCAGAGTCCAGGGGCAGATTTGTGGCTGGGGAGCAACTGGGAACAGGAGGAGAGCCATGGAAGGGACTGGGGACGGGTCTGCCAGCCAAAGATATGACAGGCAGCAGCGGGCAGCGGGGCCAAAGCCCTTGCGACCTGTGGTCCACAAACGTGCTGCCCCACGGGAGGGCATTGGTGGAAATAAAAGTTTCAGAACTCAAAATGCCACGTTGAACTCTACAGCTCAGTTAACACCTGATTAAAACATACCCGTCCGGGACCTGAGAGTGACGCCCCTCCCACCACAGCCTCTGTCCGGTCACGGTTGTCCCGCAGGCCGCAGACTTCCCGCGTGAACGCAAAGCGCCTCCCGCCTCGGCCGCCTCCGCTGGTGGCTTGGCAGCACGAGTGCTTCCTCACCCTGGTTATCTTATCTTGCTCTGAATTTACGGAATTAGCAATACAAGGCATAATGGCAGGAGCACTAATTCCCTGACTTACTAAATCTGTACCTGAAATTAAAATAAATGGGTTGGTTCCTCACTCCCGTTTCGTGATTCTCACTGCTGTTATTATGGAGACTTCTCCCGGCTTGTGTTTTTTGATTGAGATGTAACTCCCACGCCATAGAATTCGCCCACTTACAGTGTACAATTCAGCGTTTCTAGTATATTCATAGCTGTGCGACCATCACCACAATCTAACTGTAGAACATTCCATCACCGGAAAAATAAACCCCACACCCGTGAGCAGTGACTCCCCACCCCGGCCCCGGTCCGGCCGACCACCAATCCACCCTCTGTCTGCCGATCTGCATATTCTAGACGTTTCATACAAATGACATCTGCCTTCTGCTATGACTTTACTGTTCTTGAATATCCATTTTCCACACGATAGTTCTCTTTTCTGGATCCTCAGCTCCCCCGAGTATGGAGCCGGCCGGGTATGTCCTGCTAAGGGTTTGGGTTTCTACACAGCGGTTACCGCCAGGAGCCCACAGCCGTCCACACCGCCCGCTGAGCCCCTCCGCCCGACGTGTCTTCGCTTTCTCTCACGTTTTCCGCTGATTTGGGTGTGCTGCACTCAGAGGGGCCAGATGTCCCGCCCGATAGGCAAAGGGTCTCCCGAAACTCTGCAGCCCCAGGCTGCGTCTGAGCCTCCACAGAAACCCCCGGGCCGCTGGGGACACCAGGCCTTCCTGTGGAACAATCTATTCCATAAACAAACTCCCGTGCAAACACCTTCTCAGCAAACGCATGGAAATGTCAGAGACCAATTAGAACACAAAGTATAGAGAAAGGACTATTTGCTTTCCTGACGGAGGAAGATGACATCTGACGTGGGGCCCTTAGCGCCGGCGGGGCTTTCAGAGCGGGGCAGTCCCCGACGGGTGTTGACAGCAAAGGCTGGTTCCCCAGGTTCTCGCTTAAGAAAAATAAACCACAAAGGGACACAGACAACGGACCTCTGAGCCTCGCCCGTCTGGGCTGCTGACGTCCACACGTTGTGGAGTGACCCAGATGCACTGTACTCATCAAATTTCTATCAATACTAATTTCCTAATATCAATAATAATCTGTGTCCCCGCGGAGCGGCGTTCCCAAGCAGGGCGCCCCGGCCCTCCCAGCTCCCTGAGCTCTTCCGCGGCCGTGTCAATAAAACTGACTGCTGCTCTCAAGCTATTGACAGTTATTAAAAATGACCTTGATGTAATTTCATGCCTATCAAAACGAAGCGCGAACGCTAAGGATTATGAAAAGCCACAGTGAGCGAAAGTGCTGACAGCCGGAACCGCCGGGCAGGGTCCGCGCCGCTGACGGTTATTGGGTTTTCGCGGCCGCTCCTCCTTCCCCTGGAATACTGTCTGCTCCCGGGGAGAGGCGCCCGCTCTCTGGGGGGCTAACTGGAGCTCTTGGGGGCTCTCCTGTGCTTTGCAAAGAGCTGCTGCAGCCCATCACCCCGGCAGTTAATGTGGTGTAAAATGTCATAAGCTCTGCTGAAGACCTTGGAGTACCGGCAGCACCGCTGATCAATACATCCTGGCGGACACCCGGCTCCCGGCCCAGAGGCCGGCGGATCGAGAGCACTCTCCCAATTTCTCTCCCACTTCGTCCAGGCATTGATCCGGCCTGTTCTGAAAGCCTGTCTTCCCTCCAGCTGCGCGGGAGGACTCGGCCGCGGTGTTAATAGACAGCCCTGGTGTGCATCCCCGAAGACATACACAGTGTGACTATTCAGTAGCCAAATAACTTATTAATAATTGTAACCAACACTCTGAAACGCACCCCTCTCTGTACGCACGGAATAATTGTGCTGAACAAACACATCCAGGCCGTCAGAAATGTACCGGTTGTGACGAACACTAACTGCTCTGAGAGGACCCGAATTGCGTCCCGTCTGCAGAGAGTGCTCACTGTGGATTCTAAGACGACTTCATGCACTTCTGTTAAGTCCTATTAAGACACACCCCCATCACCTCGATGGGCTTGTCTGTACAGCCATACGGCAGGCTGCTCGCCATTAAGCTTTTGCTTTTAAAGAAAAAATCCTCGTCCTAAAATAAAATTGCTGAACCTCTTGCTGCAGCTGACAAAGGCCGTCCTCCTACTTCTCAACCAGCCTCCCTAGAAGTGATTGCAGAGACCCTGCCAGGGGTTTTCCTCACTTTTATCAAATAGTATTAAATTTAATGATTTGTTCTGCTATAATATTTTCAGTGGACGATAACGGTTTGGAGACAATGCAGAACAGTTTCCAACATACAAGATTTATAATTGATTGATGCTGAAAAGCAAAATAAGCAGAACAAAATGGTGCCCGTCAGAAACGCACGGCACCTATAGTGGCATCAGCTGAGCCTAGACACAGGGGCCCGGCTTTTGTTTCCCTTCTCCCACTTGTGACAGTTGTCTGTGTCTATAAAAAAAAGTCAGAAGATTCTTAGCTTTTCAGTTACTCCGTTTAGAGAGGGTGCTGAATTCCAACTGATTAGCCCACGTGTGCGGGAGATCCGGGAGCAAATCACATGTTTTAAAAACCTCCAGTGGGCTGACAGATCTGCCACAGTGTTTGTGTCCTGGATAAACAGGCTTCAGGGCTACATGTCGCAGTGAGGAAATGGTCCCAAGGGTGCTCTTCACCGTGGCAGTGGGATACACCCTGGTGGGTCAGAGCACCGTGACGTGGGACACGTAGCAGGGTCTCAAGGCGACCCCGGTGCACAGGTGGGCTGACGCGGGCAGCTCGCTCCCGCCCTCCTCCCCTTAAACCACAGCCATGGAAGGAGCCGGAATTCCAGCTCTCACATGGTACTCAGAGGAGGGAGAAGCAAACACAAAGTAAAACCTGCACTCGGAAACAACGTGAGAGAAGTTAATTGTCAAAGTGGCTTCAATACCACATGGAGCAAATAAAACCCTGGACAGAACCTTCTGTGCTTGAGCTACCAGGGAAAAAATATCCAAACGGCAACACAGAAATGTCTGTGGGTTAAAAGAAAAGTCAAAAAAGGAAAATAAAGACAAAGCGTTTAGTTTAGAAGGAAATACAAGATATAGCCTTAAGATTGCTTCATAAAGAAACTTCATAAGAATGTGGATTCGAGAATTAATAAAATAAGGACTAAAAAACAAAGTGATAAAGTAAGAGAAAGGGATGAAAAGCTAAAATTTAAGCTTAAAGGATAAATTTAACATAAAGGCAATATAATTTCAAAACTATTAAATACATTAGACACAGGAACAGAATAAACGTAACTAAAATTAGACAGTTTCCGCGTAAAGACTGACGGAAGAACAGGGAGCCCAAGTGCAGGAAGACAAGGTGGGAGTCAGATGTGTGGAGACCGACACAGCATCAGCTCTGCTGAAGACACAGCCGGGACAGTGAGGCTCGGCCGCGTGGCCATGGGGGCCTCTCGCCAGACCCTGGATTCCGGAGACACACCCTCTCAGTGACTAGCGAGAGTGACCGACCTGGCATCCTCCCTCCCGGGCCTCTGCCCGCCAGGCGTGACCCGGAGCCCTGCGCCCGGGGCCTGGAGGACACGGTTCGGGGTCAGGCCCGGGGTCTCCTTTCCTCTCCCCAGAGGGCTTCACAGGGTCACTGAGGAGAAGCGAAGGGCAGGAGAGACCAGGCACGTCACCCCCGTGGGTGACATAGGTTGCACTAATGCAC
The DNA here is from genome assembly GCF_020740605.2 of Lemur catta. Lineage (NCBI taxonomy): Eukaryota > Metazoa > Chordata > Mammalia > Primates > Lemuridae > Lemur > Lemur catta. Next base: position 54,676,170 of record NC_059143.1, read on the forward strand.
AGGTAGGAGGGGAAAGAAAGATGCCGACGGCGAAGACCTTGAAGGGCTAGATGTGAATCCCAATGTACGTGTTCATCAGTTGTGTGTTTGCTTCTCTCCCCCAGCCGGTGCCTGGGGACACATGACGCTCGGTTTCAGGGGTTGTACAGACTAAGTTGACACATGTAAATGGTTTTTCCCGGTGCTCACAGAGTTCCTAGTGACTGCTGTTGCCACTGTCGTCGTGAGAAAACAGAGAGGCATGGCCACAAAGTATTTGGGGGAGGAGTAGGTGGGCTCGGAGAACGGGGATTCCAGTTATTCAGGTAGAAATTCAGAACAATCCGTCGGGCAAACCTCCGGCATGTACTGTGTGGGGCCGGGATTTACATTTTGAGTAGTTAATGCGTAAACATGTTTTGACAGTCGTGAGCATTTCAGGAAGTTTAACAATACTGATTTGTAGAAGGCTTTGGAAAGCTAAGGCTTGTTGTGTTCGTTATTCTGCAAAGCCCACGGAGGGGCTCGGGAGGGAAGGTGGGGCCGCCCCACGCAGAGTGACTGAGCACCCGGGCGCTGGTCCACGCCCTCCTCTTCTCTCCGTGCAGTAACTCCCTGAGGTCCTACGGCATCCCGCGACCACCCCATTTTTTCACAAGTAGTGTTTGAACCTCAAGGAGGTCAAGTCCTCATCGCAAATCTGGTGTGTAAATGTATCAAAACCAGTTCTCCGGGGGAAAATATCCGTGCTCTGCAGCGTGTGCTATTTCCTCAGTGTGAGCACTCACACCGCAGCCAGGCACCAGCACCCGCGGGACACGAGCCTGCTCCAGCGCCCTGGACCCCCGGCCACCCAGCTCCAGAACCCTCTTCTTTGGTCTTTGCTAGTTTTGCACACTGGTTTTCTACCTTCCTCAAGATTTTATTTGAGGTGAGTATTCTGCGCAAAGCGAATAAACATACAAACAAAATATTGTTTAATTCCCAAATTATAGGAGCATTTATTTTCAAGTTTGGGGTCTTACAATTGGTTCTGCTTTATTCCTATTATTTTAGCCCCAGAACCCACTTTTATTAAAAAGAGGACTTGCTTGGTGTTTACATGCTCTCCTTTAATCAACCATACACTGTTCACTGACTCCCAAAATCCCGGCTTTCACGGAGCCATGAGAATCTGGCTTCTTGAGGGTTGAAAAACTAGCAGGAGTTCTAGTTATTATTAGCATATATTTCGCAAAAATTTCTGGTTAAGGTTACCTGCTGAGAGAACAGGTGACAATTTAAAAACTCTGTTAATATAATTTAAAAAGGGAACTATAACTTACTGAGATCTACCTTGTGTAAGATGTTACATAAGTGGTACTTTAATGAACAATTATTTTTACCTTTGAGGGAAGAATTTTCACAAATGAGGAGTTCGGGCATTGAGACGTTAAATAACAAGAAGCCACTTAGTGGTAGATTTGGGATTCAAACAGCACTTTCTGAATTAAAACCTTTTTTCCTACATGCTCTTCAGGAAGGGGCATCGTTATTTCTGCTGCATTTCTGTTGTGCATCTAATGATCTTCCCTCCTCTTCGGACCAAGCCGGTCCCTCGATGTGCTTTCCCTGGAGGAGCGCGGACGACATCTAACTCCCTCCACCAAGCCTGGTCTTCCGTTTGACTCCTATTTATTCTGAGCATTTACTATATGCCAGATACCGTTCTAGACACAAAGGGCAGTGGAGAAAAAAGATAGAAATTTATGAGGTAAATAAAAATATAGTGGAAGTAATCAAACAATAAAATATGTAAACAATGTATTTTTTCTAGGATAAAAGCTCCCTAAGGGCAGGGGCTATTTCTGGCTTGTTTACCGCTGAGTCTCTTATGTAGAAAAGGTAGGTAAGGTCCCAAATTATATTTGATGGATGCAATTTAAATATATGGAAAGTAAATTTAATGGGGTATAAAATTTGATGCTTTAGAATACAAATCAAATAGCGTGCGATATTTTATTCAGTATTTCTTTAGATATTAGATATGGCCTTTGTATTAAAGAATTGCATTAACTAAAATGTATTCAATGATATCTCATATTACATTTTACAAATAAATAATTAAAATATTTGGCAATAGTTGACTTTTATTGTCTTTTCTCCTTAGGATAAATTTATATAGATACACAACTATATATATGTATATGTATTTTTATGTAAATAAACACACACATATGTATATTTATGTATGCATACACACAAACATAGATATATGACCATATATCAAAATGTCAGTTCGACTACTGGAACAAGACAGCATATATCACAAATCTAATCCAGCTTGTCAAATATTACTGATTAGGAAACAAGAGGAGGACATTTTTGGAAAAATAACATGAAACCCATTTTCCAAGCTTGCGGCTTAAAGGCGAGGAGCCCGAGCAGCTGAGATCAAGTGTCCTGACGATGGCCCGTGTGTCATGCTGATGACAAAGTGCAGGTCACCCGGCTCCTGCCCTATAATCCATTTTGCTAGCTCTGTTTGCATCCACCCAATACTTCCTGAAAGAATTTGTGGGACGCTGAATCTCAAGTGTGACGGATAATTTACCTACATGTGACTAATTTTCAAATCTGTCTCAGTCAAAGCCTCACTGCAGCCGCAGCCTCGGTTTCATTCCGCAGCAGCGAGGAGGAGGGACGCAGCTGTGGCCTGCACTCCAGCTGATGGAGCCCGCCCACGGCGCCGGCTGCCAGGGAGGGCACTTCAGCCCAGCGTTCAATCACGCTCCGACACACGCACACCGCGCCCTGCCTGTGGAAACACGCGTGACTCTGAGCCAGAAGCCCCATCTCCTGAAAACCAACCACACGGAAGCAGCGTTGACCTGGACCCAAGTCGAGGACACTTCTAGCTGCCCTCAGGTCTGATGGTAACAAAGCCCCTCTCCTGACTCGGAACACGTGTTCAGGTTCAAGGCCTTGCACAAAATTCCGCATGATTTCGTCATCATTTTTGTCTCCAACGCCCAGCAAAGGATCCAACTGTACAGCAAATATTTCATGAAGGCAGGAGGTCAGACCTGCAAGTGCCCGCCAGTGGCACGCCGTCCTCGAGAGCGGGCACAGGCTGTTCTCGACACACGCGTTTCACAGTCGGTTATTGCCTGTGCTCCGAGTTCAGTGTGGAAGGGACTAGACATCTCTCGGTCCTCCGTGAACTGCAGGGCCGTCTGCTCTGGCTGCAACGTGCACACATTGCTAGTTGCCTACCCGATAAGCAGAGCCCGTGCTTTTGTGCTAAAAAATATCAAGCGTGTGTGTGTGCGTGTCTGTGTGTGTTCGTGGAACAATGTGCCTGCGATAGTCAAGTTCACTGTCAAGCCTGCTGGGCCAGGGCACTCAGACACTGGGTCAGACACAGTCTGGACGTGCTGCAAAGGTGTTCCCTAGATGGGGTGAACATGTAAGTCAGGCAGCTCTGTGTGAAGCAGACGACCCTCCACACCGTGGTCGGCCTCACTCAATTCGTGTAAGGCCTGAAGAGCAGGCACTGACCTCCCTCAAGGAAGAGGAAATTCTGCCTCCAGGCTGGGCCCGCAGGGCCTGCCCCGCGGTATCAGACGTGCCAGCCTCAAAATCCTTAAAATCTCTTTCTCTCTATGTACTTGTATATGTGTATGTGTACATGCATGTGTATGTCTGTATGCATGTGTGCCTATTTGCATGTATACATGTATTTCTATGTATGTGTATGTGTGTCTATATGTATATCTACGCCCATGTGCATGACTGTCCACATGTGTATCTATGCCTGTTCCACGTGTATGTTTATGTCTCTATGTACGTGTATGTCTATGTCTATGCCCATATGTGTACATGTACATGTATGTATATGTTCATGTATGCATCTGCATGTATGTGTGCATTTCTGTGTACATGAATGTCTATATGTATGTCTATGTCTATGTGTACATCTATGACTATATGTATGTGTACATCTATGTGTATGTTATGTTTATGTCTATGTGTATGCCTATGTCTATATGTATGTGTGTGTCCACATGTATGTCTGTGTCTACATTCATGTGTATGTGTATGTCCACATGCATGTCTGTGTCAACATGTACATACACATCCTATTAGCTTGTTTCTCTGGAGAACCCTGACTAATACAGTGTCCACATAAAAATACCAAACCCAATTTATTAAAAAGAGGTTTGGTCATGGTAACAACCAGTGGCAAGTGACATCTAAATGAAAGATGACGGGGTGTGGTTTTGGGAAAACTCTCAATTTCTTGTCAAAGGGAACTGGTTTCTGGCTCACACACTTTGCCTCTCCCCTCTCCTCCAGGCTGGAGAGCAAAATCAATACTTCCTTGGATTTGGGAAGCACATGGACTCCCACGCTGGGGGAGCAAACATAGACGTATGCCCAGACACACTGCAAGAAACTGCAGGATGTCAAGTTAGAAGAAGACCAAAAATGCAAGCAAAGAGAAAAGACTGATTATTAAACACAATTCCACTTTTAGTTGTCTTCTTATCAACAAAAGTAGACGCTAGAATACAATGGAAAACATTTTTAAGTTGTAAAGAAAAATAGCAATCCATTTAGATTCCTACAATAAATACATTTTAACTTATAAGTAAAGATGGAATAAATGTATTTTCAGAGATACAGAGCGTGTATTACTCGTGAACTCTGAAGGAAAGTAGGAATAAAGGATGTAATTACAAGGCAAGCAATTTGCCCTGTAGAAAGGAGAAGCTGAGATGTGGAAATAAAAGTGAAAAAGGTGGCAAACACATAAATAAATCTAAGCAGGCATCAACTATATGAAATGACAGTATGACTAATAATTTTTATGGATTAAAATTAAAGTGGGATGTTATGTCTGCAGTGTGATAGATTATGTTTCTAAGGAAAATTATTTCTATGTCCTTCCCCGGGAACAATGAAAAGGCAGAATATTTGAGGCTTAGAACAGATAAATAAAAACATGAGGTGAGGTTTTGGGATCAGGAGTGGGACGGTGGGAGCCACTGCAGGCCCTGGGGACCCCGGGACGGGCCCCCAGCCCTGGTGGAAGGTTTACACGCCTCCAGCCTGCATGGAAGGGAATCGGGAAGGAAATGGGTCTGTCTTCCTGCTATTCTGTTAGGAAAGATAATAATAACTACAAAAACAATCTCTCTTGAGAATGTATAACTTTAGTTCTATTCTGATCTACCTTGATATCAAATGTGCTTTATCAGTGTAATTCTGGGAAGCCAAGTAAAGTATCTCAGTTTAAGTGGCCTCGGGCGGGTCCGTCTCTCTGTGCCTGACACACAGGATGTGAATGCTTTTCTGCATGAGAGAAGCCTCGGTGCAGCCCCGCGGATCCTCAGAGAAAAAAGTAAGCCAAGCAGTAGATTAAAGTAGTAATAACAGCCTAAAGAGGAGGCTGTCATAAATAAGTGAGCAGAAATCAAGATAAAATAAAAACAAACTACAAATTTGACCTCCTTGTACTTCAGGTAATGGAATAATCCTAAATAACTTAAAATAAAAAATTAAGGGTATGAAAGATAGGATTATAAATCAGCAAGATATAACACATTACAAAAAGTAGTTAGGTAGATTTGTAAAATAATGTTATTTGGTTCTAGAACTTATTCGTTTTAGAATTTTAAAAGCACGGGTGTTGCATGTAAAGACAAACAAACAAAAACAATGGATGCTCCAAACAGCAGATTCAAAGCAGACAAAAAGTGAATCAATGAGCTGGAAGGCAGATAAAAATAATTCCTCAAAATAAAAAGTAGGTTGCCAAGGTAAGGGAACAATGAAACAGAAATTGAGACAAGAAAGAAAAAGCAGCAGGATCTAACATAATCAATATGAATAACATTCTAATCAATGGCACAGAAAGTTGGAGTAGAGAGTACCAGACGGACGATAATACGTACAACAAAGTCTAACACACAGAGAGTCACCAGTTTAAAGTTACTGTTCGAAGTTCTACAGATGTTTCAACTCATTTAATAATTCTATAATATTTACAAGATTATAATCTTATAAAATTAATACAATTATTTGTTCACATGTCAAAGAAAAAGGAAATGAGGCAGAGGAAGGTCAAATAATTTTGCCAAGGTTATACAGTTCTTAAATCATAACACCAGAATCTGATTCTAAACATCGCTTCCAGAGCCTGGACTTTCAAGCCCACATTCCACTGGTCAGTAAAGACTTAAAGCATCTTAGAAAATCTTTGAGGAATAGATTTTCTGAAGTACCTCAGGTTTTTTGTAAATATAAAACTGTTCTATAATCAGAAGTTTATTTCACATATAAAGTAGATATAACAGAAGGTGGGAGTTGAGCTGGGGAAGGAGAGAGGAAGGCATGAGCAGGGAATTTAAGGTCCTTAAAGCAAGAAGTCTGGAGCAGTTGTCTGAAGATTTAAAATTTAAGTTATAGGTAATGATAGAGGAGACAATAAAAAGGTTTTATACACACACATCTGCATGCATAGAATTATTATGTTATATATTACATGTACATTATAATGCAATACACTGGATATTTTACCACATGCATATTATTCATATGTATCTCATATATATATTAAGAATCCACATTTTTCACAGCAAAAATTCAATAGGCCATGTACACATTAAATACTCAAAAAATGTCATACAAGCATACTGTTTAGCAACGTACGGTGCCTACCAGAACTAAAACCAGAAATAGGTGAGTGCTGAGCGGGGGCTCTGGGAAGGTGGCAGAGGAGGGCTCAGCTGGACTCTCCCCGCAGACGCCCCCTGCACTGGCAGAATCTGTGCCACGGAGCAGTGCTGGATCTGGGAGCCACGGAGGCTCGCAACTTCCAGGGGAAGGCTGGGACAGCCAGGTGTGGTTCACTCAGGTCGTTCTCAGCTCACAGCAGAGCACCAGCTGCCCGTCCCCACTGGGCCCCAGGGAAGGTGCCAAGCCTGTGCTGCGGGAGCCACCTGCACATGCCTGTGGGGGCCACGGTGGGCAAGAGGGGCCCGTCCTGCAGATATCAGGGCTCTGTGCTCCTTTACAAAGTGGGGTGTGGCCATTGTCCTTCACCTCCTCCACCGTCGCCAGCTCCCCATGGCTGAAGTGTCTTCCAGGGGATTGAAGGGCTGGCACCTTATTACTGCCCTTCATTCTTTTGCCCTTTTGGGAGCATGACATTAAAGATGAGGACGTTCAAAAGCAACTGCACACACAGGAAAAATTAGAAAGTGACCATGTATGTCCAGGAGAAGACTCAGCAAAGACCTAAGAAGACCTTACGTTTACACCTCAAGCTGATTCTAAGCACAGAGACAGCCTAACACAATCTAAATTAAAAAAATCAAAAAATAATAACAAAAACGTCAAACCCTGGGGAAAAGGGAGCATTTGATTTCCAGAGTTACCACATTATTAGGTTCAAATGTCCAATTTTCAACAACAACAACAAAAAAATCCCAAGGCATACAAAAAATTTAAGAAAGTATGATTCAAAGGAAAAATATTAATCAATAGAAACTATCCCTGAAAAAGACCTGATGAGATGATAGATCTACTGGACAAAGACTTTAAAACAGTTGTTTTAAAGATGCTCAAAGAAGTAGAAGAAGATACGAAGAAAGTCAGGAAATCTATGTGTGAACAAAATGGAAAATGGAAATATCAATAAAGGAAAAAAAACTTAAAAAGAAACAAACAAACAAAAATTCTGGAGCTGAAAAATACACTAATTGAAATGAAGAGTTCACCAGAGGGATTCAACAGCAGATTTAAGCTGAAAGAAAAAAATATTAGTTTGTGTTTTGATTAGTTTATATTTTGATTTTTTTTTTAAATACCAAATTTCTTTAGTATTTCCTATAAGGCACAAATGCTAACAATAAATCCTATAAGATTTATTTATCTGGAAATGTCATTATTTCAACTTCATTTATTTTTTGATTGCATTTTTTGAAAGACCATTTTCTTGGATAAATAATTCTTGATTAATGGTTTTTGTGTATATATGTGTATTTTCCTCAAGCATTTTAAATGCAGTATTCCACTGCCTTCTGGCCTCCATTGTTTCTGATGACAAGTCGGCTATTAATGATTTTAAGTGAACGTTTTTTTCTTTAGCTGCTATATAATATTTTTTCTTTATCTTTGGCTTTCAATATTTTGACTGAGATATGTCTAGATGTGGGTCTCCTGTTATTGTACTTGGAGTTTGTTGAGCTTCTTGGATGTGCAGATTAATGGTTTTTGTTATGTTTAGGATATTTTCAGCCATTATTCCTCTGGCTGTTTATTCCGTGCCTTTCTCTCTTTCTTCATCTCATCCTGTGTATTTTCACTGATGTGCATATGCTGATGTGCTTAAGGTTGTCCCACAAGTCTGTGAGGCTCTCTTCATTTTTATTCATTCTTTTTTTCTACCTTTCAGATTTCATAATCTCTTTTGATCTATATTCAAGCTCACTGATGCCTTCTTCTGAAAGCTAAAAAGTATTGTTGAACCTAGTAAACTCTTTATGTAACTTACTGCTCAACTCTAGAATTACCATGTGATTCTCATAATTTCTCCCTTTACATAGTTTCTTTTAATGAGGCATTGCTATCATTCTTGCTTTGAATTTTTAAACATGGTTTCCTTTAATTCTTTGAACATATTTAAACTGGTTGCATTAAAATATTAAATATACATCTAACATCTGGGCCACTTAAAGGCAATTTCTATAGCCTTATTAAATTTTCCTATGCAAAAATCACATTATCCTGTTTCTCTGTGTGTCTTGTAATTGTTTTGTCATGAAGTGGACATTTTAGATATTATATTATAAAAAATTTGGATTCAAATTAGTCCCACTTACCCATGTAGATGTTGGTGTTGCTGCTTTTGTTAGTTTATTTATTCAGTGGCTTTGCTGGACAAATTCAATGAAGTTAATTTTTCCTGCAGTGTGAAGCCTCCAATGTTTATGTTCATTTTTTCCTCATTTTTAACTTTTTATTTTTAATCTTGGATTTCCTGAATTCTCTCCTGGGTCAGCATAACTTAATATTTAGCCCGTGACTGGTCAGAAGTTGTGCTTACGCGTTTCAGTCCTGTACGGCTTGCACCCTGCGCTGGTGGACTCGCGTGTGGATTGGGTGATGCTTTCACGGCTCCCTTTGTTCAGCCAGGAACTGTCACTCTCAGATGCCAGCTCTGGTTGCTCACAAGTGGGCACAACCTAGTGCCTGGGTGCACAGCACTGCAGCCCCCTAAGGATACAAACTTATGAGGGCCCTTTTAATTATCTTTTAACCTGGTTCTCTCTGTTCAAGTAATCAGTGCTATGTTATTTTATTAGTTGCTACTGATTTTATGAACTATCAGCCTTCTCTTAATTGCTCACTTCTAATATCTCTATTAATTTTTGATAAAGCCTTAAGGCATGAATTCCTTCATGCCATAGCCCTAAAAATTCAGCTTCCTCAGCAGTGATAGGTGAATCCGTGCTATTGCACCAGGGCTGGGGGCAGAGGAGAGGGTGACCTGCATCTCCAGGGGTGACACCCCTACCTTAAAACAGGTGGGGGAGGACGGATGTCCCCCACCATGGAGTGTCTGGCTTTTGAGTGGGAGTCTGGTGACAGTGGTGTGGGTGACTGAGAATCCAACATTTTTGGGTTGATACACTCAGGGTAGAGCCTACACCCTACAAGGGGGAGTTGGGTGGCTGAAACAGACCCCAGTTTTCTTGGTCATACCCACCCAGAGAAGAATTTTCACAACACAGAGCTTGAGGTGAAATGTAAGATGCTGGTGATGCCTTTCCAGGGTGAAACTCTCGCCCTTTGTCTAGGAGCTGGGGGGAAAGCGAGACCTGACATTCTTGACACCCATCCTGAGTCACTTCCAAAGCACGGAGCTTGGGAGGTTGTCCCGTCAAGCCCAGGTAAAACCCTGCGCTTTTCCTGGAACGTGGCTCCCCACAGACATCCCAGAGTCCTCCTCATCCCTGATGCATGGACTTTGCTTTCCTTTCTAAGGAGTCTTCCTCATCCTAAACCAGTGTTCTCTGTCCTCGCACCCTGCACTTCTTGGCACTGACCACAATCAGCATACCCCACACGGAGGCCTTGGCTTGTGCAGTAAGCATAGCTCTCAGCCTAAAACCTTGCATGTAAGAAATATGGCATTTAATTCCTAAGAAATATTTCTTTCAATCATCTTAATTTCCCTAGAAAACCCCTCGTGGTGCCAGGTGTGTCACACGGGTTGCCGGGACCCCCGCGTGGGTGCTTCTCTCTCAGGGTCTTGTGTTTGCAGGACGAGCAACGTGCCCTGTGGGGCCACACGGGGCCCAGTCTCGTGGCCGTGCTCAGAGGCGGCATCCTGGCCACAGCGGCCGGCGATTCTGTGGCTGGCTGCCTGTCTGCAGCTGTCGGGGTGGCCCAGTGCTGTGGTGCGAGATTGGACGTTAGTCCTAAGGCTCAACTGGTGTTTATCTCCCCAGTCTCCCGACCCAATTTCTGGCAACCACCTGCATGTTTTAATACATTTGTCTTAGCTAAAACCAACACAGTGTCACCCCAGGGACACAGAATACCTGGCAAGACCGTGAGGCCCGCGGCTGGTGCAGCGTCCCGCGAACGCCATGTGCCTGGTCTCCCCCGACACCTGCTCCAGCCCAGGACTCCCGCGGCAGGTGTTTGCTCCCTCTCCCCCGCCTGCTCTCTGCCTCCCGACACTCACGGGCGCCCTTCGTCACCTCCGCCTGCTGAGGGCAGTGTATTTAATTTCTTCAGTTGTTTACGCTTTAAGAAAACGAGAATGGAAATGACTTGATACTTTTGTTTGGGTCCTGAAACATAAATATACCCTCCAGGAATAAAAGAGCCCAAAAATCCTTCCCAGAAATGGATTGCCTGGGCTGGAGGAATAGCCCCAAAGCTTTGCACCTATTGGTTCTCTGCCAGGCTGTCCGACTCTAACACTGCGGAGAAGGTGAGGAACCATTGCACTCAGTGCTGGTGCACGCTTACAAGACAGCAGCTGTCTGCCTTGGCCCAATGAAACTCTCTCTGCTGCATTATGACTTTGAAATCTTCGTCCTCGAATTACACAGTCATCTGCATTTTCTTTGGGGAGGAGAGTGTATGAGCTGTGTGGGGCTCACGTGTAACATTTAATCTACATGGAGCTAACTTTTCTACATGGTATGATAAAAGGATCTATTGTGATTTCTTTTTCAAACAATTACTCCAGAACTAGTTTTGAATATCTCCTCTGCTGTGTACTGTGTTTGTGTAAGGAAAAATCTTGCCATAATAAATGAGGTGAAAGCACCCCAATCACACAAATTCAGGGTTCCCTTACTGTGAACTCAATAAAAATCAATTGTTTCTAGTCTGTACTGTCACAAAAGGCACAAAAGTAAAGATTAGTGTCATTTATACTGTACACAACTGGCCATAGTACCAACTAAGAAAATGCTAAACGTCACAAATTTTCTATTTCCTAATCATACCTTTCCTTAACCTACCTCCCACTAAAAACAAACAAAGAACAAGCAATCAAGAAATCCGGAAGATGATAAATGAAGTTTCCCACCATTTGAGAACTTCGGATGGCCATGGGCAGGTGCCAATTTCCAAGCGTGTGGGCCTGGATTTTGCAATGTCTTTGTGGCACAGTATCTTGAGTGCTTACTGTATAGATTGCTAAACACACTGAGGTAGGTTTTGAGATATTTGGCTGTTTTTAAATAATCTGCCAATTATTTTATCAATAGTGTACTATTAAAACTCCCAGCCTTTTACCTGTGTTTTAGCGTCTGCTAGAGTGGTGTCTCTAATTATGGGTCTGCTGGAAGGGGTTCCCAGGTCCCCAGGTGGGATGCTGACAGGCCCAGGGAGACTCCAAGCAGAAGGCAACATTCCCGCTGTCAGAAGGCAACATTCCCCCTGTCTCGAAGGTTAAAGAGAAGAGGTTTTCTGCTTTGCTACAAATCTATGTAGAGACACTGGGATAGAAAGTGGAGAATAAAGAACATTCCAAATTACCTTCAGACTGACAAACTCGCTTTCTTCTGCCAGTGTAGCACAATGTGGCACATTTAAAAAAAATCTAGTTGCTTTAACTTTGCAGTTAGTGAAAATTTTACCCACATTGTGCAGATAGGTTGGATTCTGACATTTGGTGATGATGCAAAATTTCACGGTGCTCTTTGCTTTCATAGGTGGTCACAGGTGAAGCTGGTTCTGGCTACAGGTGCGACGATTAGAAGCCATTTTAGCTGGGAAAACATCACTTCACTTTTGGTAGCAAAACACATTGGGCATGAATTAATGACGTATTTGCTTTCAAAAGAGTTATCTGATATAAAAGTAAATTTTATTTTTTAAAGTGGGATGCATATATAGTAAGATAGTGTCACTTTTTAAGAAATATTTCTCCCCAGTATCTTATACTCTATCCTGGATTTAAGCATGTTCTTATTTAATTTGTTGAAATCTCAGAGGGAAAAAAAGCTTCATTGATATTGAAACAAGGTTTATAATACAACAGAACAGGTATGAGTTTTGACACGTTCAATGGCAGACACATTTCTCTTCCCCTGTGTCCGAACTTTAATCAGGATCCTTTGTGGTGCACTGACAGACGGGCGAGGCCCGCTGTTTTGTAAGCATGTGCACATCCAGATCCTTCATAATATTAGTTAAAATCAATGTGCTACTTTTTTAATTATTGCTCATGGTACAAAGCAGGGAAGGCTCATTTAGGAACGGGTCGATATTGGAAAGGGATTGGTAGACGGCGGAGCAGTACATCAGGCGGCTTGATGTGAAAATCATTGCGGCTGAGCTGCGTGGCGGGGCCGATCAGTCTGCTTAGCCTCCAGCCGGCCGGGCGGCCCTGGGCGACGCTGGTCCCTGCTGAGCCGCCCCTGGAGGAGCTGGGCCCCCGCACGCAGCAGCATCCTCGTCTTCAGAGAGGGGGCGATTAAGGAGACTCGCCTCCACCGGTTTCATTGATCGTGTGTGGCAGAGTCGGGACTGTAGGGAAGACTCATTTTCTTTCCTCTTTGGGCAGTTTTTTTTTTTTAAGCTCCTGGATGTTGATGAACAGAGAGATGATAAACTGCCCCGCAGGCCGCACGGGCGTGATGCGCAGCGGGGCCTCCGCAGACGCGTGCGGGAAGCGCAGGGAGAGGAGGGGGCAGGGTGGGGACAGGAACTCAGACCTCGGGCCCCGCCAGGGCAGCCGGGCCGTGTGGACCCCAACCGGGACGATTCATTCTCGCCTTTGTCTCACACATTCATACCGACAGCACGGGGGGCGGAGTCGCACCCCATCACCCGACACGCTATCCCCGCTTCCATAACACAGGCGCACACAGCTGTTGTCTGAATCCACCCGCGCTAGCAAGTGTGTGTTTTTAATGGAGACCACACAGCAGTCATTGTCAACACTGGGTTATCGCAGATAAGCGGATTGTGCCGCCTTCTTGCCTGTTTTGGTTATTGTCGTATGAAATTGGTGAAATATGCTTTAGACAATAATTCTGTCTCTGGGCCAGACTGCACCTGGCCGGACACCGCGCCGCCCTGACTGCAGGTGCGGAGGCGGGTGGTGCCTTGCGGGGCTCGGGCTCCCCCGCGCTCGGCCCGGCGGCCGCACACCTGCTCTCGGCGCCGCCCTGCCCCGTCCGCGGTGCTGCCCCCCGCCCCCGGCCGCGAGGACGCCACCTGGGTCCGCTCGGGCCCGCTGGCACCGACAGGATTGATTTCCGCTCACTGCCCACCCAGGCTTGACTGGTAAATGTCCTATTTTTCCACTTTTTTATAATGGTGTGCTGTTTATTTTAATTTACTGTTCTTTGACTAATCATTTCGCTGATCAGATAGTCTGAGTTTGGATTCCCAGCCAACGTTAAAAGTAATTTTTTAAAAATGAAGATAGTGGTCAGATAAATTGAGCAAAATACAGAAATTATAGACCCTTGGGATGAAAAAAAGAAACCCTATAGATTGACACACAAATAAACACACACAATATTTAGAATGTCTAGCAAAGCATCGATATGCGATAGTTCACAGTTTTACATTAAGCTGTGACATGCGAAGACCACTCAGTGAACACGTGACTGTCAGCAAATGAGAGGACACGGGGGAGAGCACGGCTCTCCTGCTTAGAGGGACGCCAGGACATGACACAAAACACTGACGTCACATGTGTGTGTATTCCCATCTGATTCATCTGTTTAAGACAAAGGATTCTGTCTCTGTCAAAATGCTCCTCACAGATGTCCTTAAATGCTGCCCCTGCACGCACGTGGACACCAGCGCTGAAGATGGGTCCTCTCTCCTCGCCCCGCTTCATGTTATCTTATCTTTTATTAGCTTTGATGTTTGTTGGTTTGGTTTGGTTTCATGTATGCAGTACTTTTTTCTTCCAAATCCCCTGGGAACTTACTGCACGGCTCGAGTTTATCCGCCCGACTGGCCGCGCAGCCCAGGTGCCCGCTGAGCTGTGCGGGGCCCTCGGGGCACGCGCGTGTGTGATGACATTGGGACCTGTCCTTTCTTAGATGCATTTTCACCAACACCGGGTGTCCCACTGGCATCTCTTCCAAGGAAAGGTAGGACATGAGAGAATTAATAAATCTTTATAAAACCGTGATGTGAAAACACTCGACGTTAAGTTTACGTGGTAGAAAACAAAAAGGAGAAAAAAAGGTAGAAATTACACACTGGATTAAAATACCAAACACAATAAAAGAAGCACAATTTCCCCAATCATATAGAATTATTAGGGCAACAAATGTGAAGCTTTTGAGAGAAATCATGTATCAATTTATCTGTATTTGTGAAAGCAGTTAATTCCCGTCGTTCGGCATTCACGCAGCTCCAACCACGCGCAAGCGCTGCGCAGGTGTGCTCAGGCCGCGAGCTGGCGGAGGTCCCGCTGTGCAAAAGGTCATTCCTTACTGAATTTCCAACAACCCGGTGGGCTAAAATAACACAGAAATGTTCCTAACGCAAACCCCTGGAAATGTCCAATGAAGTGCTAGATAAAGTTATTCTAAGTGCAATGTGGATCTTACAAAAACAAAGCAGCCCATCCAGGTGCGGGCGAGCAGGCAGATTTGGAGATGAGCCAGGGCCGCGAGAGCCATCCCGGCCAGGTGGCGGTGGGTGGGGACAGCGAAGGTGGCTTCCCCAGTTGCATTGCCCAGGAAGGGTTTGAAGGTACCAACTTCAGCTTCCGTGGTTGAGAGTTGAGACTGAGGCAATTGCTTTTGCCAGAGCCCTGGAAAGATTACAACTTAATCAAAGTGTTGACCACAAAAAAACAGTACAGAAATTCACCCAAGGAACCAAAAGGAAGTTTTCTGTCCCTTCTAGGCTGTGGGTAAAACACAAGCAAAGGATGCTCTTGAGAATTTGAAGCCACGGTGTGCATTTCTCATGCACTGGGTGTTTGCGCTTGCTCTACTCATTGGTTGAGAAAATATCTGATGTTGGATGCTGGGCCGTTAACGACCTCCTATGATCATGGGAAAACAAAAAGAACTTTTTGAGGTCTGTTTGCACAATTCACTCTGTAAGTAGTTGGCACAGAAAAAGCAGACCTCTCTAACCATGAAAATACAGTCAAAATAGAAAAAAACATAACAACCAATAGAACATGAGTAAGATCCCAGAAGATACAACCAGGACAATGTAAACCCTTTAATAAAAGTAATAAAAGTTCTGAATAATAAAGTATTAATCAGAAAAGAAATATAAACTAACTCTGTCAAGAAGAGGATGTCCACTCTCATCACTTCTATTCAACGTTGTACTGGGAATTCTGGCAAGGAAAAAAAAAGGCATCCATTCGGAAAACTATGAAGTAAAATTTTATTTGAAGACAACATACAGAAAATCCTGTGGAATCTACTACAAAGCAACTAGAATTGACAAGTAAGTAAGTTATCAAGGCTGCAGGATAAAAGATCAGTTTACAAAAATCCATTGCATTTTGATATACTATCAATGAACAATTGAAAATTTAAATTTAAAATATCATTTACAATTGCATCAAAAATTAAGACATACTTAGGGATAAATCTGAAAAAAAGATGCACAATACCTATACACTGGAAAAGTTGTTGAGAGAAGTTAGAGAAGATTTAAACAAATGAAGAGTTATACAATGTTCATGCATCAGAAGATTCAATATATTTGAGATGTCAATTCTCCTCAAATTGGTCTATAGATCCAACAAAATTCTCAATCAAAATCTAATCAGGCTTTTACAGAAATTGATCAGCTGACACTAAAACTCATGTGGAAATGCATGACACCCCACACAGCCACAACAATGTTTTAAAAAGAAGAACAAAGTTGAAATGCCAGCAGTAGCCGATTTCAAGTCTTATTATAAAGGTACATTAATCAAGAGGACGGGTTATTGTTGCCAAAACAGGCAAATGGATCTGTGAAACAGAGTACTTGAGCCACAAAAATAGAATAAAAACAGAACTCTAAATGAATCATAGACCTAAATTTAAAACCTAATATGCTAATGCTTCTAAAATAAATGATAAGAAAAATATTTGCATCTTGGGTTAGGCAAAAAATTTACAGATATTACACCAAAAGTATAATCCATAAAAGAAAAAAAGCAATGTTCATTAGCAGTGTATCTCCCCACAATTAAGAATGTCCACTCTTTGAGAGCCAATACTAAGACAATAAGAAAAAGTCCATAGTGTGAAAAATGTTTGCAAAGCATATATGTGATAAAGGATTTATAACCGGAAATATGGAGAATTCATAAAACTCAATTAAAGAATGACCCAAAACTTTCAACAGATACATCATCAAAGAAGATATACAGATGACAAACAAGCACATGCAAAGACACGCAGGGTCAGTGGCCATCGGGTAAATGTAAGTTAAAATGGCCAGGAGATACCGTACACACCTGTCAGGGTGGCTGAGGTTGATAGGAGTACCATGCCACGTGTTGGCAAGGGCATGGAGGAGCAGAGCTCCCATATGATAACGGTGGGGTTGTAAAGTAGGAGATCCGTTTTGGAAAACAGTTTGGCAGCCTCTTAAAAGTGTTAACATACACCTGTCAGCTGATTACCCAAGAGAAAAGAGAGCACACAGTTATGCAAGTAACTGAGCATGGAGGCTCTTAGGAGCTCTGTGTGTAATTGCCCCAAACTGGAAGCACCCCAAATGTCCACCCAGGGCCGTGCATCTGCCCCCCACCCCGTCACTGTGCACAAGAGAAGCTCGAGCTGTGGCTGCTTCACCACAATGACTCAAAGTGGCCACACTGAGTGAAAGAAGAGAAACAAAACAGGAGAGTGCACCTCTTCGCTTCCTGCCGCTGTTGAAGAACAGCTGCGTTGGGGGGGACTTAGAACAACACAAGTTCATTCTCCTGCAGTTCTGAAGCTGGGAAGCCCCAGGGGTCCCCCAGGCTAAGATCAGCGCTGGCTCCTTCGTTTTCCAGCTTCCGCAAGTCGCTGCGTCCGTGACTTTGCCTCTGTCATCACATCTCCTTGGATCCCGATGCTCTCTCCCTCCTTCCCTTTGAAGGACCCTGTGATGACACGGGGCCCACCAGACACACCAGGACACCCTCCGCACGTAAGGTGATGCGTCTCCAGGGACTGGGACCCCGACATCTTCGGGGCCAGTATCCTGCCCCCCACCATACTGTAGGATGCCCTTGACATGAAATCTACGAGATGCAGATGCGCCTGTGGGAGAGAAACTTCTAGGATGCAGGTAAACAGTAGTTCTAAGAAAAATATTTAAAGGAAAACATTAAAATAAAAGAAAGAATAGTAATTAGCTCAGCATCCAAGCCAAGAAGTTGGTATGATAACAGAGTAAACCTAAACAGATAAAAGTAAGAAAATAGTTAAGAACAGGAAATAATTCAATAGGGAACAAAAATAAAATTGGGAGGATGAACCTAATCAAACCTGGTTCTTTAAAATGAGCACTAAAAGAGTCAAGTTTGTCTAAGAAAAATGAGTAGAGACCCACATGCAAATACATATATATTCAGACTATACAAGAGCTATGTCAGCACAGCAGAAAGTGTTAAAAATTATGACAAAATGTTATAACTCTATGCCAATAATTTGGTTATGTGTATATATAAAGAGAGAACTTTACATGTAGAACTATAAATATATACCTAGAACTTTATATAGGCAAATATATATGCAAACATTATACAATATATAAAAAACATCAATTTTCTCTAACTTTAAATATATATATAGATCTTTTAGCACAAATGAACATTAACAAAACTGACTCAAGAAAAAATAGAATTCTGATTTTCTGTATGTTTAAAGTGTTTTATACTTTCAAAATTTTATTTTAAAAATTATTTTAATTATTATTTAAAATTATTTTTTACAAAGATAACCAGAATGCTTTGCAGGAATGACGCTCAGGGGAGGCCCCGGTGGTTCCTGGGGTGAGCGAGGGGTGTCCCGGGAGGGAGGGGGCTTCCTGGGAATCCTCAGGGCGCGGGATGTATCCAGAGAGGAGGAAGGCGGAGCTAGGGAGAAGCAGGGGGCATTTGGGGGCTGCAAGCTGCTCTGTTCTGAAGCGACTGTACCACCCAGAGGCACCTGAGAGCCCTGCAGAGTTCCAGGAAATGAGCATGAGATGTCATCTCCTCCCAATGTCACATGCACACCTTTAGGTGCCTTTGCTGATGGTAAACCGATTTCTGCTTTGGGAAAATCTGTATTTCCTGTGATGCTACCTGGAGATCTATCCTGGGGCGTGAGGGGGATTCAGTTTCTTACTAGGATGCATGATTTTCCTTCCTGCCTGCACAGACCACGTGTGGTCTCAGCCCCTTCTCCCCGGCTCCCTGCCCCACACGGGGACCTGCAGCAGGCAGCAAGGACTAGAGCTGGCCTGTATTCCCGAGAGGCTCCACTCAATCCTCACAACCACCAGGATCCAGACCCCATCAACGCCATCGTTTACCCATGAGGGGCATTGCATGGTGACATAAACTGCCCAGGGTCCCATGAGGGTTGCAGAGGCAAGATTTGAACCACACATTTGTTCCTCGGAGCCACATGCTTGAAAGTGAAATGACATCATCATCTTGGCATTAAACAAATGCCCTGTTCTGCTGCTGCTGCTGCTTCTAATTTTCCTTAGTATGTCTCAGAATTTTCGGAAAGAGTTCAATGCACTATTGGTTTGGAGTTAGGGCTCAAAGGAAAGTTTGGTTCTGCTGAGAAATGTGTGATTGCCTGCAGGCCCCTGAAGGCTGTGTGCCCCTCGATGTTGCGCTGTGCCATGTGGGGCCGGGGCTCGAACCCTGCTCTGCTGCTCTGGTCGGCGCGGACTGATGAGATGTTCTGAGTGCTGGGGAGCAAATGCTACTGCAGACAAGGAGCACGCGTAGAAGGCACATTCTCATTGTAACTCCGTATTGTGAAAAAAGAAGGACATAGCTAAACCCAGAACAATTCCAGCAACAAAATAACGTAGCATCAGATTATAACTCTAAGTATAAAGTGAATATCCATGAGCCTATACTGATATAAATAAATGATTGAATAATTAATAAAAGAGGAGAACAGGCAGATAGCCATGCAGAATAATTCTGAGTGCCCTGTGTGGGTGCTCTGCCTCACAGAGGGGAGCATTCCTGCCCCCCTTAGGTGCGGGCTGTGCACAGAGACTTACTCCCAAACAGCAAGTGGGCAAAGAAGGAGAAACACAGTCACTTTGCAGGGAATACACCTGGCAAACACCTTCAGCCAGGTGGCCAAGATCAGCATTAGCACTGATACGTCATGCCGAGGGGTGAAGCTTGCTGGAAAGTGGTGCAAACGGTGCTTTTCCTCCGTAGTTTTTCTCCCCCAAACACATGAGCCCCAATCACAGGAGAAAAAAAGTCAGATAAATTCCAGGAGAGGGGCACCCCGCCCCGAATCTGCACCACCATGGTCATCAAACCATCGGGTTGTCATAAACCAGGGAGGTCTGAGAAACTGTCGCTGCCAGGGACCCTAAGGAGAAATGAGGACCACACATCATTTGGGATCCTGGGGTGGAAAGAGGACATTAGGTAAAAAGTAAGGGAATCTAATCAAGGTATTAAGTTTAATGAATAATGTCATATCCGTATTGGTTTATTAATTGCAAATGTGCCATATTTAATGTGAGATGTTTATAATAGGGGAATCCGTAGAGATATATGGGACTCTGCTATCCTTTGAATTTTTCTTTAAATCTTAAACTGCTAAAAAATGATAAAAACAAACAAGCCAACAAAAATGGAATACATAAAAAATCCGCATCATTTTAGCATTCACCGTAGAGCTGCTGTCACTCAGGGTTAGTTTTACTTCGTTTTTATTTTATTTTACAGAATGAGTTTTGAAAGGCACATTGCTAACTTTATCTGCTTGGTAGTTTTAACAATGGCCAAGTAAATTCTCAAATTTGGTTTAAAAACATTGCTCCCTGGTGGACACCCTCTATACCAGCTGCCATCTGAAAATGAATTTTCACAGCTTAGTTTTAAGCACCTTGAAAATGGGAGTTTATAATGGAAGTGCTGACACAACCGGAACGGGAGTGGTGTGAATGCTTCGCTATAATTTATAATGTCAGCCCATATTCCAGCGCTTTCTCTATGCACTGTGCTTCGCACAAATAGGAGAGGAAGGCACTGCAGTGAATTATTGTGCAATTAATCATTTGACCATGAGGGATTCATTTACTAATTAAAAACGCAAAAAGAGTAAATTGAAATAACCAGTGACTCCTAAATCATGTCTTCTGAAGCATCAGCCGCATTGTAATAAATCACAGTGTATCAATCAGAGTCATACACATTTGGACACCTGTACCTCAAGACTGCCTGGCACATTCCTCTCTGTGCAAACTCTTTTCATATACACACAGCCATGCAGAGATATAGATATTTATGTATGTATGTGCACATGCAGGTATGTATGGATATGTGTATTTATTCAGATAGCATCAAATTCTAAAAAGTAAAAATAGCCAAAGTAAATATTGGAGTGAAAAAGCAATAGAAACATGGAACAATATTGATATTATGTACACAAACAGGGTATCCTTATACTTTGTATCTTCTTGTTTATACCATGTTATTATATTTATGTTACCTTGGTACTTACACTTGATACCTTGATTCTTTTGACACAGGTTGGCCTCTGGGCAGGTCCACTAACCTATTCAACTATTATTTGCTCACTTTCCTATTTCCTGAAATTACCCGTTTTTGAATACTTAAGTCAGTTACCAACCAGCACAGCAAGTAAAAAATTAGACAACTTCATAATTTTCAACAGAATTTTGAAATTTTCTCAGGAGGAATTTAGTGAAGCTGCGAAGTAGGCCAGTGCCGAACACAATCGATCTTGCTGTGAAGCTCCCGAATGTTTCTGGGATCTCTGGGTCCACAGTCCCTTCTCTCCCGCACACCAGGTGGTAGGAAGAACGAGGAAGCTGCCCCATTTCTCTGAGTTCTGCCCCCCTGAAGGACATGAAGTTCGGGCAGTGCTCCCCAGAGGAAGAAACTGAGAGCCTGTCTGGGAGGTCGGGGGTCAGGCAGAGATGGAAGGAGGGGAAAGTAGGACATTATCATTTAAACAGAACATTTCAAGTGTGGAAGGACAAAATTTCTTGGACCCTGAAGGTGGAGATGAGTAAAGATGTCACAGTGTGGAGAAGGTGACTTGTAATGTCATCCACCAAGAAGCTGTGGCCATGTTGTTCCCAGGCCGCCTTCGCTGGGCCCACTCTGGCCTTTTCTCCTCACTGAGGGTGCAGCGTGCAGACTATTCTAGAACAGAGTGTATCTGCTTGCTGAATGTGTAGCAAGAGAGAGAATGCGTGCTAAGGGGAAAACAGAGAGACTGGTCCTGTTTCCCAGTCCGTAGGCGAGAGTGTCTCTGCTCTGCTGTGGCCCAGTGCTACCGATCCTGCATCCACTCAGCAAGTGTGCACTGAGCACCTACTACGTGCAATACACAGTGTTAGATGCTTGGCATGGAGTGGTCCAAACAGACATGCGTCTGCCTTCTTAGACCTTTTTATTCTAGAAGGGAGAGACACACACACAAAATGAGAAAAACAGAGAAGTTTTATAATGTGATAATACCAATTATGTAAACATAATTTTCGGAGTAACATTAAGTATGATGTTAAGAGCGTGGACTGGAGCAAGACAGCTTGAATGCGCTGCGGGGCTGAGCTTGGCCCAGAGGAGTCTCGGTTCTCCGGTCCTCATCTGCTCAGGGGAGCTTGGGTGCCCCCAGCAGGAGGCGTTTAGTGGAGATTAAAGCGGAAAATGTGTGAACAAACCCGGTTCTCAGCATAACGCTAAGAAGTGATTGACAAATCATAATGGTGATTTTATAATACATTTTACCTCACTGTATTCCCAATATCTTACAGAATTTCCAGAATTTTACTTTTTGCTTTCTCACCTCTGCACCAATTTTAACTTTTTCTGCATTATTCATGTTCCATTTTCTGTCTGTTTCATTGCAACCTTTATGCATGTTCCTTGTCCTCTGTCCCCCTCCTCCCTCCCACGCCGACTCCTCCTCACCGTACACAGCACAATAAAGCCCATTAGTGTTAGCTGAGTGGGTAAAAACTGTGGTGCACGAGCAGAACTGCGGACAAGATGTATTTAGACTTAAAAAAATCCTTTGACAAGGTTTTATATTAAAGATTATTAAACATCCGCTGATCAGGGACTGGGGAACTGAACTTTGTGGATCCCTAGAGATTTGGGTTAGAACTAATGTTACTTAATAGCTTTATAAATGATCTGAAAAAGCAAATAATTTTTGTTCTGTTTGCTTGTTTTAGTTTTTAAATGATACTCTGCCCTTCTGGCCAGCGCTTTGTAAGTGTAAAACACAAAATTAGAGTCAGGAAACCTGAATTCTAGTTTGAGTGTTTCCCCGATGAGGTGAATGTAGCAAGTCAGTTCAGTTCAGAGGCATCATTTCATAACTGCAAGATGAGAATGGTGGAAAATAGGACTTTTAGCAGCAAAAACTCCCTTTTCCAAATACATATATACGAATAACCTGAAATATATATATATATGTATACACCTCTCTGTCTGTGGTCATCAGGAAATGCAAAAGCTTCAGGGGAAGCTGCAGGGAGACTTGAACATCTCCTGGCTTCAATCATCATTTTTATACTGAAGACACCAAATCCATCCCTTTTGTCCATTCCTCTCGGAGTTCTGGATCTCAGAATCTGTCTCTTCTGCTCCCATCCCCAACTTTAAATCTCTCAGGCAGCACAAATCCAGTTGTCCAAGACTGAGTCTGCAACCTCTCTCCATGTGCACTGGGTCTGTGTTCCGTCTGTAAATGCCTGCGGTGGAGAAACACCATCACTCCAGGGGCGGGGGTGGATTCAGGCTTTACAGAGCACGAATCTTTAGCAATTTGATGGCGGTAGGAACTTTAAGGAAAATGATATGAAAATGTGAATAAAATACAGTACAGGGCCTTGGAAAGTGCATGTCTGGTCCTCACAGTTGGGCCTCATTAGCTTTGTCGTAAAACTGCTTCTGCCAGACCCTCGGGCACGGGCACTGTTTCTGATTCCCGTATTCCACCATCTCCCAACACTGACCACTATGTCCCCTCCTCATCTGTGTCTTACATCTGGGTGAGGAGCCGTTCTTTACCCCGCCGTCTTGGGTAGGTCCTGCTCCTGTAAGGCCATGGCGGCACCTAGTGCCCTGTCTAGTGATTGTTGAGTCACTGCTCACTCCTTGTCATAAAGTGCTTCTTGGGAGTTCGAGACCAGCCTGAGCAAAAGTGAGACCCCGTCTCTACTAAAAAGAAGGAAAAAAAAAAAAAAACACCTGGGCGTGGCAGCTCACGCCTGTAGTCCCAGCTACCTGGGAGGCTGAGGCAGGAGGATGGCTTGAGCCCAGGAGTTTGAGGTTGCTGTGAGCTAGGCTGACGCCACGGCACTCTACCCAGGGCGACAGAGTGAGACTCTGTCTTAACAAAAAACAAACAAGGCAACTGAGCACCCATACTCACAGCCCCCCACCTCTTCATAAATATGTAAAAAAAAATGTAACATGAAGACAGAGAACAGTTTTAGCCTAAGGACAGAGTGACTGGTGTCATCAATGTTGACAGCTGGCTCTGGAATGAGACGCTCTCTGAGTGAACAGAGCGGGGCACGACAGAGGTGACTGACAGAGCAGGGACCCTCCCTGGGAAGTGTGTTCATGTTGGCTGTTTTTCCTGCCAGCGCGGTGACGGATGCCGGGAAAGGACCGCGTGTTGCCGTATGTGGCTATTACGTGGGCACTGTGTTGCCGAGCAAAAACTATACCCAGATCATTCAGCATAAACAAGCTGGTTTAGAGGATGATGTACGTCCAGTTTGCTGTAGACAGTCGGACCTGAAAACTAACCGTGTCCTTGTTTTGCTGCTTTGGTTAAAGTACACATGAGAGTAGTTCACCTAAATATTATTACTAGAAAAGAAATCTTTTTGTTTATCAAACAAAAAGCAAATTAAGAACCCTTAAAAGTGAGGTGGCATTTGAAACCTCCCTTGCCTTCCTTCTCCCCTGGACCTTCCCTGACATCCAGTGCAATCTGCCCATTCACAGCCGTGTGCCCTGTGCCCATCCGGCTGGAAGGGGAGTCTCTGAGGACAGGATTTTTAACTCTTGTTCCTGCAGCCACATCCTAAGCAGGTAGAAAGTGTTTTAATAAATATTTGTAAAGCTGTTGTCGTTCTTTTTCCCCTCTCTTTGTCTAGACCCCTCAGTAATGCCATCCATTCCCTTCTTTTAATGCACCTTTACTCTATGAAGGTGACACCTCACTGGCTGGGCTGTGACGTGTGCGAGCGATAAATGAATCAGTGAAGTCTCTGCACTCTGGGGCTCAAAATCCAGCAAGTGTTGGGGTTCTGGGAAGAACTGCATACGGGACAGACGGAAGCCTGTGGGTGTCGTGTCCACAGGCAACTGCGTGGAAGACGCCACTGGCCGAAATTCAACGCCCTGATGCGGCCTGGGGACGGGACAGGGAGGCCAGGCGCAGCGCAGTGCACAGTTGTGTTGCCGGGGTCACGTGCGTGGTGGGTTTTCCTGCGTGTACTACGCAGACATGTTAAAATGGTCAGATTAGAACACGGTAAAATATCTGACCTAAACAGTGCCTTAGTTTGAAGATTAGCACATCATCAGAATAGGAAACAACTAAAAATAACAGTGTTGAAAATGGTAAGAGAGTAAAATAAAAGCATTTATTCTTCTCACAGTTTGTAGTACACAAATATGTGTGTGTATAAATATATATACATATACAAAATTTGGGAAAAACACAGAAAAGTTGCTTTCTTTACATTCTAAAAACACTACTCAGTTTCAAAATATTATATTTAAAAGAGTCATTGATCGTATTGGGATATATATTTTAGAAGTTTTGGGCACTAAGCTTTTCAACATCAGTAGAAGAAATTTGCCCAAGGGCCTGGAAAGGGTGGCTCGTCCCTCGACCTAACGGCCCCCCAAAGAGCCGTTCCCTCCTCTCTCGGCCACACCATTAGGCTCCGCTCTCCACTTTCATGTGGCTTCAAATGGCCCCCAAAGGGGTGACTTAATACATCTGAAAACACTAAAATCCGAACTTATGAAATGCCTTTTAAGCAGGAGTGCTGTCTCTATTCCCCCGAACACGCTCCCCGCCCGTTCCCGCGTGTCTCTCGGTCCAAGCACCAGTGCAGACGAAGCCAAAACTTCCCAGACAGCGCTGACATGCCGGACAGTCAGTTGCTGCTAACTTAATAAAATCAGTTATTATTTTTGAACATCAATTTGTTTTTTTCCAAATTGTCAAAAGCTGAGCCTCCCGAGGGTGCATCACCCCATGTGCTGCTGTTACCGGTCGGTCGTGATTCGGCCACACGTGGACCGACGCGGAATGACAGCGGCTGTCCCTGGACGTTTTCTGCAGATGCTCTTCAAGACCCACATTTTGCATTTGTGCAGTGTCCGTAGCAAAAATGGTCGACTGTAACAATATGGTTATATCTGTTTGCTTTTGTGGAGATCATTAGTTCCAGTACAATATAAAATACCTTTTATTACACTCACTTGAACTCAGTTCAATTCAACAAAGACTCACTAAGATTGAGAATCTACCATGTTCGAAACACCCCGAGAGTCCGTAGGGACTGAAACCCCAGTGCCCAGTGGACACTGGATTTCAGTGCAATGTTATATCACAGGAGATAAACAGCCTCTTCTAAAATTACAATGTCAGCATTGGCATTTTTATCAGAAAACTTCAGTGTATTTTAAAAATCAGAAAGGAGAATAAAATTTAAAGTAAATGTATAGAAATTTAAAAAATGAAACATCGTTAATGTAAGTGACTATTACATTAGTTTTATTCTCAAAAACAGATGGAATTCTTTTTTGTATCATGATCACCTGCAAAACCAATTGACTATTTTTATTATTTTTTTAAATGAAACAAAATTGGTAATGTTCAAAAACATGGCAGGCTGAAAAAATTCTCAGGCTCTAGACCCACATTATTTTATAATACTTGAAATGTAACTGTGGAAAACTGACCTGTTTGTGTTCCTTGGATCTTTATGAAGAAAAGGGTAACTATCAGTATTTACTGAGCCACTGCCGGGTCCCAGGAGCTACCACAAACAACGCAGCTGCACACAGTTTTATTTAGCAAGCACCGTTGCACCGGCTATTTAAGTGAAATAGTATTTTACCCAATTTTTATGATAAGAAAATTGAGATTTTAAGTGGTTAATAATAATAATATGCACCTTCCTTTAACGTGTCAGTGCTGGCATAAGGACTTTTTGTTCCAAAGACCAGGAAAGAGTGACATAATCACTTTTCTCATCCCTAAAAGATGGACAAGATAAAATAGGTGACGTGGGACTACACAATTTTAATACGCAAGGCTTTATATATTTTTATGGTACTACGCCTTCAATAATATATAGCATTCATTAAAAAAGCAAAAAGACTTGATTACATACTGACCTTAAATGCTGCTTTTTAATGTTATAGAAATATCAGTTATCAGGGTTAAATTTAGATCTGTACTTCGAGAAGTTACGCTTCGATTTCATGTTTTCATACATAATATTTACTTTTTTACTGTTGTCTAGTACATGTTTATACATTTTCTTAAAATTCAAAATATTTGGCCGGTTGGATGACTTGGATTTTCTAATCTTTCTCTCTCGTTCACAGATGACGTGCGGGAAGGAGACTCGCACGGTGACAGATCACCCGGCCCCCGCCCCGGGCTGTCCACCCCACAGGTGTCCCCAAAACACAGGCAGGGTGCCCATCAGAGAAACTCAGAAACCACATGGCTTCAACTACTTTGCTTCTTAGAGACTAGAAAGGAGCTTTTCTTCTCACGTTTCTCAATCTTTTACAACCGCCACCACCTGCCTCGCACCCGTGAGCTACGTACGTAAGTAGCTGTTGCCGGAAGGACGTGCTCCAACCCCGGGCTTCAGTCCAGAGCCCCGTGAATTTCTCCCGCACTGTCCTGTCCCGCTCTGTACGTCTCACCCTAAACTCATGACTCGCAAAAGTGTTCGAGGTGCGCGTATCATAAATTGTCACTAATGCTGCTTGTTAGGTAAGTGACTTTGCCGCCATGTGACCTGTCAGCTGCGGATTACTTCTCTGCCACATAAAGATATTTCACTGGCGCCTCTGAGCTCTGAAACTTAAGATTTGTATGAATACTTGTCATGTGTCTTAGCCATGTGTGCTCTGTGAAGTCTACAAATTAAAATTATCCCATATATTATGTGCCTCAGGCACTTTTAAAAGTATTTTAAAAAGTCTTCTACTGTGTTATGTTACACTGACACAATGGCTAATGCAATGAATGGATGTAAAATATACTGACACTTGAAAGTTATTAATTGTCCTCTATATATGCCTACTTTGTGATATACTAAAATACATATGTATTTGGAGTTACTTTTCTCAAAGACAGGGGATATTTTTTCTTGGCATACATTTTTAATCACATGCATCTCCTATAGCTAATTCACACACACACACACATGTGCACACACACACATGTTTCGACACAGGACAGATACAGCCACGGGAATAGGTGCTCACACTTGTAGAAGGCAGTTGTTGGCCATGTCCTCATAATCTAGCTATGAAGAAGGTCATATGGTTGATGCGCATTATGGCATTTAACCAATACTTTAAATCTAATGTAAATCCCGACATACATCATGTAAATGTGTGCTGAATTTGCACAGGTAAATTGTATGGTGAGATGAGGTCACTGGGACTTAGCTCTTTCATTTGCGTGTCTGCAAGTGCCAAGAGCACACAGAGGAGTTGTCTAATAGTGATCTGCCATCCCCACTTGTCTTCAAATATTGTGATTTAGATAGAGCTCTAATGCGTGAGAGCAACGTGTCCCCGGAGCATTTTTCAGAATATAAATTAAGTGATATTATAACAGAAGCCCTCTCTGAGCTCAGCATAATGAATATGAACCACCGTGTACTCCTGACCAAGGTTATGGTGCGAGAATGAATTACTCTATTAACATCTCTTTTAAGTAGCATTAGTGATAATAAATGAAGAGATTTAATGTAATACTGATAATATTATTCATGCAAAAATAGCACACTTTATCTTGTTAAAACAATTAAAATGTGCTTTGAGGATATTTTACAGCACAGAGATATGATGCCGGAGAGTGCTCATTGCATGTTACTGAATACATCAGCGTTAGCCGGTAATGCCGATAATCTGATAAAAATCGAAAAGCTGATTTGTATGCTATGCTAATTCAGGATCATCTTCTTGGCCCTGGGTACTACCCAGTGCTGCATACGATTGCAGCAAGCTTTAGTGGTGATATTAGATTAAATTCAATCCTTTTGCTGATATTTTTTTTCAAAGAAATTACATCCACCATTCTTTAGCATAAACCCTCTTTAGCTGCTAAGCAGCCTGTAATATTGCATTTTAAGCCTTGTATATTGCTGTTTTCTTCCCAGACATATTTAAGCTTTGTTGTCAGTTATAGATCATCTTATCCCAATCATGTAAATCCAAAAAAAAAAAAAAAGAAAAAGCAAAGATCACTTATATGAATTGCTGGTGACCTTATTCTGGCAGAGCATTAAAACGAACTTTCTGCGACTCTCAAATCTAGTGCCATGAAGTGCATGAACCCAGGACGACCTCCTGTGACACAGCCTGCCGTTCAGTGGATTAGACTATTTCGTAAATAAACTGTATTCACCATAAGAAATGTTCTAAACAAAGGTGAGTTGGTTAATGGGAACGGGATTTCCTTCCGGAGTGATGGAAAAGTTCTGGAACTAGACGTGGTGGTTGATGACATTGTGAATGTACTAGATGCCACTGGTGTGGGCACTTTAAAGTGGTTTAAATGGTGAATTTCATTTTATGTGAGTTTATCATTATTAAAAAACAAAAAAAAAGCGAGTGGCTTGTGACACGGGTGTGGGGCATCGCTCCCCTCCCGTAGCCGGACCCATCTGGGTCAGCGTGTCACCTGCTGCTTTCCCACTGGTGAGAGTTAAACTTTAGATAAATCATACATTTTTGTGAGATATGTTTTTCCTTCCTGGTGGGGTTTCCAAATGGTGTTTCTACATTTGAGCACAACTTTGTAAGATTCCTTCCAGACAAGATTCCCCTCTACATGGCACACAAACATTTTTAGATTTTGCTCAGAAGGAATTATAGCTTTTTACCTTAAATGCGTGAAGACAAGTTATGGGTCTAAAGGACTTTCTTGTTAGAGTTCATAATAAGATTGTTATGATTATGTATTAAGATAATTATCTTTATTATTTCTATAAAAACTTAATATAATTTGGAAGAAACGATTATCTTTAAAATCTTGCAAACATGTTACACGGGAGAAATTTTCTTATTTGAATTAAGACTTTAGCAAAACCCAGAAAATAGCAATGTCTGCCCTATCTCCACCAGCTTTTTAATTACGGTCATTTTTACTTGATCCCACATAAATTTTGCAGGTACGAGTGGAGCTGAAGTTTCCAGAGCGAGATCGGGTTTTGCATTACTGACAAAACACATATTCACATGAATGAGCCTCCTTGACTGTACGTAATTAGTCAGGGGACAGGAGACTAATGGGATCCTCCAAGTAAGGACTTAAAGTATTAGTTTCTCATATTTATGATTAATGCTTTTCTGATCAGCCTGAGACCCTGAGTAGGATCATGAGACGCATGTCGGGTTGAATCATTCTTTGTTACAAAAGCAGACATCATACTTCAGTGAAGCCCAAAGGAAAATCTTGACTTGCTATTTATACCTTCATCAGAAGTAAGCCAACTCAGAGCCAGGAGAAGTTGCTTTTTATTATTTGTATTTTGAATGACTTCCTAAGTATTTGGCACACTCAGAACACGCTCTTCCCATCGGTGGGAGGCAAGTTAGCACACGGGCGTTCCCCCTGGCGTTGTGCTTCCGTGCCCTGCGCTTGCGTGGTCTGTTACATCTCTGCTAATTTACCTGTCTGTGGGTGAGGACGTCCCAGGGGTCACATACAGACAGTAAGTGCTGTGGTGGGGGCAGGGGGTCTCACAGTGTGCGGGTCGGTTATTAGAGCCTGATTGGATAATAGAATTCATATTTGGCATCAGTAAGTCACAAGGGTCCCCTGGGGGCAACATTGCCCTGGTTAAGAATCACTAAACTATTTCAGGAGGTTTCCAAACTTCTCAGTTCACAACACCTTCATGTCTCAGCAATTTTTTCCCAAAGTACCCCTAGGCCAAAAGAAATAGCTAACCATTGAGTGTATTAAATAGCTAGATTCAAAAAACTTTAATATACTTATATCTTAACAACTTTGTAGCTGTTTGGAAAAAAAACCAATAAACATACATGGAAAGAAAAATATGAAGAGTAAATTCCACTCTTAACTGCAAATACTTGTGGATGGGACTGTTGTACCAGTTGTGCACTGCACAACTTCTCAAACCTTGGCATTGGATCAGACGTCATCACCCTTCTAGGTTAGTCACGTTGATTTTCATGTGGCACATGATTTCCAGCATGTCAATCACCCAAACCCAGATTCCCCAAAATGTGAAGTCACAGAAGAGGTTGGAGCACCATCCAGTGTGACAGCTCTGAATTACCCGTAGCCCAGAGTTTGCATGTGCATGACTGGTGTCCAAACAGCGTGTTTCTCTCAAAAGTGTAGCATCCACCATGGCTCACAGGCCGTGGAGACTGCAGAGCTAAACTGTCGCCAAGGTGCCATCCAGTTCTTCCATGATGCTCCGTGTGTCACGAGGTTCCCGTGACCATGTGTTGTGTGTCTTCCACACGCTGAGTGCTGGGAATGCAAAGGGCAGAGAAGCCACCAGCTCTGTGGGGACATCAGGTGTGATCTGTAAATTCTGCTTAGACAGAAAATTCCCGTGGGGGTGGCGGCTGGGGTTGGTGACAACAGAGGAGTCTCTGGGGGTGGGTAACAGCCAGGGGTGTGAGGAGGTGGCACTTGTTGAAGGTGGCGGTGGATGAGCCCGTGGCAGGGCTCGGGGAGAGCAGGCCCGGAGGTGCTTCCTCGTGGAGCACCAGGCGATGCCCTGCAGGGATGAGGAACGTGAGGAACGAGGTAGATCTGGTCAGGCCGGAGAGGAGAGGGGATGCAGGACTGTGGTCCAGATGGCTCTGGGACATTCAGGTGAAGGTTCCTGACGGAGTCTTAGGACGGGAATGTAAAGCCAGGGGTGTGACGAGCTCCCCAGCAAAAGCGCGTACACAGAGAGGAGGAGGAGCGGACTGGGGGTCGCAGCCAGAGGACACCCAGGAAGCAGACGGAGGAGCCTGCAGCCCGCTTGTCCGAGACAGGGGGATGCCGGAGGGGCGGGAAGAGACCTGCGTGATTCCATTGCACAGATGAGAGAACCGCGCTGGGAGAAGCGATTTTCTCAACTTGTCGATGACATGCTCAACCCATCCACGTACGTGCGCGTGAAGCCATCCTAGCGGAACAGGATGTTAAATGTATGTCACACAAGCTGTGAGACTTTTAGATTTTTTCTGCAGCATCTTGGTGGTTCTGAGGCACGAAGGCTGCAGGAGCAGGAAGGGCTGGCAGTGCCCGCAGCGCCCACCCTCCCCGTGAGCACAGAGGCCGAGCGCGGCTGGGCGGGACTGGGGAGTGTGGGGCTCGGGTTGGGGTCGCAGGAATGCCACCGTGCGGGCACATGTTGAGGCCCCCGCCCCAAAGGTGACTGTATGTGGAGACAGGGCCTCTGACCAGGTGGGGGAAAATGACGGTATCGGGCCGGGCTCTAATCCGACCTGGTTTACATCGTTCCTATAAGAGGAGCTTTGGACACACACTCGTGAGGACCACATATTGGAGGACAGCTGGTGGCTCAGCGAGCCTCGTCCATTCTGTGGGCTGCCCCATCCTCCTCTGCCTGCCCTCTTCTTGCACAGACACCTTGGCTTTCAGGTTTGCAAGCACTTTTCCCTAAGAAACCTCTGAGTCAAGATGATGGTGTTAATCCCTTGCTTTCCAGAGACTCTGCCAATCTCAATTTCAAGGGAAAAGTCATGGTTAAGGATTTAAAACACTGAACACTTGCTTATTTCTTATAAGTACAGCCACGAGGCCAGTGTAGGGTGAGCTCCACCAAAGCACTTACAATAGTTTCCATGGAGGAAGAGTCATTAGAGCAGCCGGGAACATCCCAGGAAATGCTAGATTACAGGGGACGCCAGAGGCTCTGTGTCCATCAGCATTGATTCGAGGCTTGAGATGTGTCAAGGAGAAACAATGTCGTGTGGACCGCGGCGAGGCAGAGCACACAGTTATGGATTTAAAGCAGGCTTGGTTATTTGCCATTGGAAATTTCTACTCGGGATGCCAAAGACATTATGGGCAGGAGTTGACTAAGTCGCAACGTGACCCCACAGCCTCCCTTTTTGTCCTGGGCTTAGCTTACGAATGCCATTCCACTTGTGAAAACAAAGAGACTTCAGTGTGAGGGGAGTAAAAGATAAAAGAGATTCTGCCAAATAATGGAAACAAAAAAACAAAAGCAAGCCCGTTTGCTGCCTGATAAATTGGGTTACATCCCAGCTAGCAAAATCAGAAATCTTGACTTTGGTCCTGGAGCCTAGGGTTTATATTCAGAAATATGCTCTTAAATTGGCAATTTGGATTTAGAAACAAGAGTAGAAGCTGCTCTAATGAACCGTTCTCTGTATTTTTCTGAAGATGTTTTATGTTAGAGAAGACACATAAATACAAATGTGAAGTTTAATTCGCACAATTAGAAGAATCTGTGACTGACTGCAGGGTGCTGGACTGGAAGAGCCGGACCCCAGCACTGAGCCCAGGGAACGGAATCCCAGACGCAGATGGGACTTGGGTTATTGGACCATCCTGGGAAGTCTGAGGAAACACAGCTCTGCCCCATTTTAGGGGAAACCTTTCATTTTTTTCATATACTTTTATAGGTAGTTGCAGAAAATAAACCCCATTCAAGCTTATGAGTGATTCCATGAATATGCCTCAATATCAAGCCTCACTCACCACAGGCTGGGACTTGCAAGCTACCGTGTGATCAAGATGGTTACCAGGTACTGCGGGAGGGACAAGAGAAATATAACACAGACATGCAATTTATGATCAATTGAGGAGGCAATAGTAAGCAAAAGAAAGGACAGCTAATTAGAAAGGGAGGACGCCCTGCTGCATGTCCAGCTGTGTTTGCTGTTGAGAAGACGTCGGGGGCAGAGGACGAAGGCAGCTTCATGAACAAACAGAGCCACAGATAGGATCTCCTTGAAGTCACAGAGGGAATATTTCTTGCCTTTTCATCCCTTTTTGAATATTTGGCCACCTTTCCTCTTCTTTAGCATTAGACTTTCAAATGCATTTCAGAACTGGAATTTTAGTCTGCAGACTGACAGAGCTTTGATATGTTTCTACCTCACTCTCAGCCACCATGGGTCCTGTGGTTGTCTTCACCCACCCAGCTCGGGCCAGACCGCAGTGACCCGGGGATGGTGTTGAGGTGGCACCAGCAGGCTGAGAGCCACGGTCTCCTTGGTTTCCTCATCAGCCTCCCGCCCCTTTGCTCTCCAGCCTGTGGGCTCATGCATTCCCCAAGAGCAGCCGTGAGTCTGACGTTTGGCTTTGTTTTCTCCTGCTTTTTTGTGGGCTGGGGAGACTGCTCCTGCCCCCCATGTCACGCATCTCTCATGTGGTGCTGGTGCGAGTCTGTCCTCCCCGGGGGCCGACGTCCTGGATGCTGCAGGGTCCGGGCTCCCCCTGGGCTCACGGCCTGTTTCTCTGTCCCGTGCGCAGATGCGTCTCTGCTCTGAGTGTTTTTAAAATCTCATTTACCACCTTTCTGCTTTGGAGCAGAGAATACATTAAAGCCAGAATTTACAGCTCTGACTTAACCATATTTTTAAAACAAAATAATTAATCTAACTCTATAATGTAGTTGATTTTGGCACTTGGATGCTGGTGTTGCGCTTTCTCAGAGTTGGGATGTGGGCGAGTGTCCGACCTTCCTTTCCCAGCAAAACCGAGAAGGCGCATTTCAGAACTCCCATTTCCCCCCTCGGCGTATTCTCCTAGAAGGTATTTTCCTTCTCCCTGATTGAACTCACGGCCCAGCGTCGCAGCCTCTGCCTTAGAATTCACAACCGAAACGAGCGGCTGCCGCCCATTCTTCACGGGGGGCGCGGGGTCTGCAGCATAAGAAGTTTTCTCAGATGAGCCTAATGAATTCTGATATTCAGAACTGATATTAATGGCCTTTGATACTGCCGGTGTGGAAGCTTATTACTTCTGATGATGATTAAATTGAGTGAAATTTGTAGCAACATATTTACGCACATTCTTAAGTCAGAAAGAAACCAGGACTGATATGCTATCTTGAAAAGTCTTTGCTTGAATAATAGTTT
Source organism: Lemur catta (assembly GCF_020740605.2). NCBI lineage: Eukaryota > Metazoa > Chordata > Mammalia > Primates > Lemuridae > Lemur > Lemur catta. The sequence continues at coordinate 54,711,214 of NC_059143.1, forward strand.
ATTTGGAAATAAACAAAGAATAGCACACTTGGTATAGGCAGCTACTTTATAAAGCTTTTCATTTTTTGAAGTGCAATTCTTTTATGCTCGACAGCCACTTTAGGCTAGAAGTCACTAAATATATGCATTTAACACACTAATTGCGTGTCTCGGAACACTGGAGACAGACAAGTATACTAGAGAGTGTATCTGCTTCTGTTGGTGATCGGCTGCTTTTTGGAAAGTCACTGTCATTAAATTCTTCATGCAAAGCCCAAACCCTCCTCCCTCAGAGCTGCTGTGTTTATGTCACCGCTATGCACACCGCCGTTTAATTCTTCCTCTCTAATCCCATGAGGAAAATGTCCACTTCATAGAGGCAAAACAAAACAAACAAATTTAAAAAAAGACATCCTCTTTATTTGGTAAATGAGTCCCCGAATTCATGTTTGGTTTGAAGTAAGAGGTAATTTCTAATCATCATGGCATGAAAACAAAGCTAAATAAATAAATAAGTAGAAAGCTTCAATAGTTTTAGGATGCTGGTTAGTTGAAATTTAAATAAACATGACTATTATAACTAATTCATGAAAAAGGATCGAGAGCAATTTGCGGCAGGGATGTGCACGGACAGCACGGTGTGACGGGCTTAGCCTGAGTTGGGCAGGGCTGGGGCCAGCGTGTCCGTGAGCGAGAGCCCCTGGGGTGGTGGCACGGCTGTGCTTGGGGGCTGGCACTGGGGGGGTGCTGCAGAGCCTCTGCCTTTCGTGCCCGGCAGAGGCAGCACGTCGTGGCTGTCCTCCCAGAAACAGTGTGTGGGGCTGACACAGAGCCAGTCCCAAGGCACCTTTTACAAGCTGGCATTGCCATGGGGTCAGAGCTTCTTGTACCAGGACATGTTGAGAGCAAGGGGTGAGGCAGCAGGTCCCAGAAGCCACTGCTGAGAGCTCTCACTGGGAAAGAGTTTGTCATGAAACCCTGCACTTGTAGCCAGAGATTGAACAAATGAAAAATGGGTGGTGGAGGTGGGAGCCACGTTTCTCACTGTTGCACCAGGAGGTTCCAAAAAAAGATGGAGGTGGGGGGTGGGAGGGCAGAGAGAGGGGCATTGGCGGTTGACAGAGATGGACGGGTGTAGAGAAAGCAGGTGGGTGACAGAGAGACAGATGTAAATACAGAGGTAGAAATAGGTTGCCATGGATGACAGAGAGGGACCACTGGAGGTAGATGTGTCTATGCCAGTGAGTTTTTAAGCACAAATTATTCTATAAATAGGGGTGGGAGGTGGATCATGAGAAAAACATCAGGCAAATTTCAGTTAAAGAACAGTCTACAAAATACTGGATCAGCGGATCAGCACTCCGCAGGACTGTCGAGGTCCTCAGAAACGAGGACAGTTTGAGAAGCTACTGTATGACATGCAGGCGTGGTGACTAGATGTGAGCTGGTGTCCGGGTGTGATCCAGACAGGAGAGGGCATTGGGGAGCAGCGAGTGAAACCCCAATAAGGAAGAGGGTAGCTGACGGTACCCTGTCAGTGACAAACGTACCCTGGCAAGGAAAGGTGCAACTGGGTGGAGGACAGGCAGGAGCTCCCCACCGTGTATGTATTAAATAACATAAACGTAAAATTATTCTTCAATTAATAATTTACTTAAATATAATACAGTGAAGCTTAAAACAGTGTTCTGAGATTGGTCTTTGCTATTCCTCTGCCGTCTGTGTTATCCTGCCACCTGGGTTCTGCTGCCATCTAGTATTGCCCTGTTGGCAGATGCTGGAGTCCTCTGTAGGAGGTGCCAGGCGGTTCCTCCTTCCCGACTCTGCCTTTCCTGAGCCCCGTGTCTGCTCCTGAATGGAGCACAGCACCTTCCGGCACGGCCACCAGTGCCTGGGCCAGGGCAGTGAGCCTGTCGTCCATCCGCGCCCCCCACCCTCAGCTGAGGGCGCCTCCTTGCCTCTCCTGCTGAATCGTAGCAAACCTCTGAAGCCAGTTCCCACAAAAACAGGAATCGTGTCTTGTTTTCACACACAATGACATCTAGACATTTTATTTCTCCCTCGAAAATCCCCAATTTATAATTCTTAGAGTTGTGTTTGAATTTTCTTTCATGTTGGCTTAGAACTCATGTTCCTTTCCTTTGTAACTTTCTAAAAGATTTAGGATACAACAGTGTGTTCTGAAAAGTAAGGGACATGAGACATTCTTAGTTGAAATAGAAGGGAAAACAGTTAATTTCACTCCGGATGACAGGTTTTCAGTGAACAATGGTGTCCGAGAGTTGACAAGAGGCGGTAATGAGTGAGGGAGAGGAGGACTGAGTCACCGCTGCTCCCCGCAAGCAATCACCGGAGAACATCCACTCTCTCCCAGCCAAAATACTATTAATACGTGTGTCAGCCCGGAGTGAATCTCACGGTGTGTGCGCCTTGGAACAGTGCGGCAGAGAAAATGAAGAGTGTCCTCTGGGACAGACTTTTCTTTTTCTCTGAGAGAGTCTTCATTATTCCGGCATTGTGATACTTTTCCTTTATTTGTGTAAAGATTAAATTGCACATGATTTCTAATGTTTCTGCTACTCCGACTGTCATAGGTCGGTGACCTTCATGCAAGCGAGATAATAGATACATCGTCTGCTGCTCGGCTACTGCTGTTCTTCCACAGCTCAGTACTTCTCCATTGTTATAAGTCGAAAGCAATTAAATAAAAATACAAGATAAGGCACCTCAAGGATCTTGAGAATTTCATATAAATCTTTACGCGACCATATTTTGGCACAGATCTGCGTTATTCTCTAGAGGAATGTTGAGAACGAGACATGCATGTAGGAGCCTGGATCGTGGGAGAAATGAAATGTTATTGAAGATGTAACAATGTAGCTTCGAGAAACAAACTCTCCACATCTTTGAAACTTCTGATTAAGAGACACTAATGAAAACCTACATGTGTTGGCACCATCTCGAGTTTGGTCGATTTTCTTCTTGGTTCATCCTGTCTACACATAAATTGAATTTATATTCAGGAAGCACATCCTGGGAAAAAAATTAAAAATAATTGATTGTTTTATCTTTTCAATGGTTGTTCCAATGGCAGGGATCTCTCTATAGTTGATGTTTCAGAAGAATTGTCATGGTAAGCCACACAAGTTACCTGGGGAACGCATGCTTCACCCTGCGCTTTGGAACTCACAGTCTCTTATGGGCTAAACCCCCTTTACTCAGAAACCCCTCTCCAAATTCCTTCCATTTCTCCCTCTAGTTAAACCCTGGTTCTCACCTGAGGGCATTGCCCCTCCTGTAGCCCTCGGGAGCGGCTTCTCACTCCTGTAGCTCACATCGCTGGTACCGGAAGGCAGCATAGCTGTGACTCCAGGGTAGTGCCGCACGGGCAGCAGATGCCCCAATACTGCATCTGTGGGCTTTGCAATTCTGCTCCCAAGAGCTGTGCTCCTGCATCCTGACCTGGCTACCCTGCAGCATCCCTCTCTGCTGACCTCCTCAGTAGGGGCCAGCCCTTGATTTCAACTCTGAAAGAAACTTCCTTGGCACTAACTCTTACCATCATCTCTGCCCATGTTCATTCTGAGTCCAATGCTGGACAGCTCAGCAATAAATAAAAGAACAAACTAGCAAAGGAATGAACTGGCCAGCGACCTCCCCGGCAATGACAGGGCCATGGAGCAACCTGCACATCCGGAATACGGAAGCCACTGTGTTCTCAGACCAAAGATTAGGGTCGCGATACTGATGTGGGCTGGTGCTCTGCCAAGAAGGGTCACTGCTTATGACTGACGGGAGGAGGATACAGAATTTTAGTAGGAGGAAAAAGCAATTGCAGTGATTCTAAACCACACTCATCCCCCAAGGGACCTTAGGCACTATTTGGGGACATTGGGGAGATTTCTAGTTGTCACAAATGAAAGAGAGTGATGCTGGTGTATAGTGTGCAGAGGTGAGAGATGCTGCCAAACTCCCGCCCAGGCACAGACAGCTCCCGCCACTGAGAATGATCTGGTCCAAGGTGTCCATAGAGTCGAGATGGAGAAATCACGACCTAGCCTAAAATACAAAGGAGAAACAAGTAGGTATCATGGACAGCTGGGTGGAAAGGGGTTTGAACACAGAGAACTGACCAGCAGAGAGGCACCAGGCAGGAAGCCGTGGGGAGTGTGGACAGAGCAGGGAGCAGAGATTTGGTGGAAAACCAGGACATTTGAAAGGGATTAACCAGAGCTGTGAAGGACAAAGACCATGGACAGGCATTTAAAGCCTTGGAGGCATGTGCTGTTCAAAGATCTCAGACACTAGCCTCAAATCTCCCATTCCCTGATCATTACATGGACTTGCTAGGTACCACACATGCACACACACAAACACACACACACACACACACACTCACACCAATTTTGGTAACTCTCCAAACCTGATACTTATTTTTTTAAATTCTTCTCATTCCTGTGATTTGACATTTCCTGCCCACCACGCGCAGCCCTGCAATTTCTTGTCCACGTCTGCAGTAGAGCAACCCAATCCGCTAATTCTTCTCAAATCATCTTATCTAAAACCTTATTCAACCACTAAAAAGTATAAACATTTGCTCCCATATAAACGACAACACAAACATACATACCTTCAGGGCAGGTGACCACCTCTATTGAGGATTAACATTAACAAGTTTAAATCATGAACAAATTATCCAAAAACTTTTTTAAATTTAGTCACCTGTCATTTTTGACACTATTGAGATCCACATCACCTCTGAAAAAGATTGACCGGACCATTTGGGAGGGGAGGAATTAAATTGAAGAATTAAAGAGCTGACTTTGGACTAAGGTAGAAGTTAAAGTAACTGAGACCCAGACCCAGACTGCAGCTGCAGCCTTCTTTACGCACCTCGTCACCCCAACTCTGTGGTGCACCAAGAATCCACGGCCGTCTCAGGGCTGCCATCTGCACCCCACTCTCAGAGAGCACTGAGGTTGGTCTTTTTTCCTCACCATGCAATAGAAAGAAAGCCCACATTTCTGGGCTCTATACTATCTCCACTCCCCAGCCATCCCCAAAACTTCTAGCAATATTTTTTTTTTCAAATCATAATTGAAAACAGTTAAAAAATTCATAGAAAGTTCAAGTATATTTGGTAAACTTTTTTCAGTCTATTTTGTTAAGCAAGGGTGAATTCAATGGCACATTAAACAGACTGACTAAATGACTTTGTAATATGTTATATTCATGACAATGCAAACACATGTGTGCACAAGTTGCAGGATGGATTTACAATATCCAGTGAAACTTGACTGGGAAGTTTTTAACTATACTTCTGTGTGTTTGTATGTGTGTGCATTTGTGTTTGTGTGTATGGATGAGTGTGTCTGTCTGCATGTGTGCATACACGCTTGAGTGAATGTGTATGAGCATGTGCACATATGCGGATGAGTGAATGGGTGTGTGTGTGCAGGTATGTTTGTGTGTGCATGTGTGTTTTGGTGAGTATCTCTTCATGTGGGTGTATGTGTGTATGTTTATGTGCATGTGTGTGCATGTGTGTATGTTTGGGTGTGTATGCATGTGTGTTTGTGTGCATCTGTGTGCCTGTATATGTGTCTGGGTGTGCATGTGTACATGTGTGTGTGCATGTGTACTTGTGGATGTGCATATGTGTGCTTGTGTGTGTGGGTATGCATGTGTGCATGTGTGTGCATGTGTGTATATATATGTGCATGTGTGTGTGCTTGTGTGTGTACATGCGTGTGGGTGGGGGCCCTGAGACTATTTTCCTGGCCCTTCCATCTGCCTCCCTTCCCTGGACTCAGATTTCCCCTGTTCCTCCCCTAAGGTGCCTGTCTCCACTTGATTTCTCCGGGCTTATTTCATTACCATGTATTATCTGGTTCAAAGTCAAACCTGATCAATTAAAGACCAAAAAAATAAAACCGGAAAAGTGGCTAACTGTATTCTTTCTTGGTGAGTTACAATTAGCAAATGGACAATCCTTCATTGTTTCCATCATCAAGGAAGGAGTACGGCGTGCTGTGCGCGGGTCTCTGTTAATCGGTAACACCCATCTGCAGCCTTTGTTTAGCCAGCCTGCTCCACGCGCCTCTCCCGGACGAGCATGTTTATCGTGCTCTCCCGAAAGCCCAGAAGCCCATAGGTCAGAGAACAGCGTTTTGATGGATTATGGGATTGTAACTGTCCCTGCCAGTTGACAGCTTTTATTGGCTGGGAGGATGAGCCTGTAAACCTTTATATAATTATTGTATTAAAGGCACTGTGCCTCTGTGTTGCTGGCGCTTGTTCAGGGATCAATGTGGAGATAATTTCAAAAATGAATAGTAAGTATTGATCGTCCCACGGTGGGGCCTTATCAGTGGCTGAGGCCGAGGGCTGCAGATTATAACTTCAATGTCATTTATGATGATATGATGCGTATTGCTGGGGAGCAATTTAAACAAAGGGCTGATTTAATTCACAGTGGATTTTTGTAGTGTGATGGGTAATAAATCACAATCTATGTAATTTTTAGAAATGAACACATGTTGGCAGTAGTTCAGGGCAGTTCCTAAGAGATCGGAGAATGACCAGGGAGGGGAAACATTAGCCGAGAGCCCCCTCTGAATGATTGGGCTCCTCTCGATTCTGGCATTCACATGACCTTGGGGTCCCTGCTGGCAGCTGCTGGTTAATTTTCTTCACTGAGGACACAGTTTAACTTTCTATCTGTCTGCCAATTACCTGACATTTTCAACTTATCACCTTCTATTTTTTAAATGATTGGAGGCACATCCACATTTTGACATTTTTTTTAAAGCAAGTATTCATTTTGTTTGCTGCCGAGGCCTCTCTGACAGCCGGCTGCACTGTCCTTTCCTCCCAGCAAAATTAACTGTGGTTTACATAACAACATAAGGGAAAATCCAGGCATTTTTTTATTGTGATTTCCAACACACCCTTGGTTAGATGCTGTCAGCCTCCAAATTTCAACCTTAGCAAGAGACGTGCACACGGAGGCAGACAGACAGCCTCTGAGAGAAATTATATGCAGTGGCACTTGTTTGAGGAGGGTTTTACTCTTGAAAACAAATCATTGTAACGTTAATCATTAAGGAATATCAGCATGGCAGGAGCAGGCTGATGAATCCCTCTAAAGCTAACAAGGCTGAAGCAACAGTCATGAATCATAACTTGTTGATTTTAGTTATGACAATTCTGACAACGTATTTTACATCTGTCCGTTTCAGAGGAAGGGAATTTCAGTATTTCAAGGCATTGGACACAGACGCCTAGGAAAGGGTATCAAAGGACCAGAAAACTGAAAATAGAGTCCAGGCTGGGTCTGCAGAGGCCAGGGTTCCCCTGGACCCACACCGGTGTTTGGGGTGAATGCAGTGCCACCGCCTAGTGTCCCGGGGTCCCCTGGGCTCCAAGTCTCAGGGGGAGGACCCAGGGCAGCCCGGCCACGCCCAAATACATAATCTTATATCCAAGGTCGAGTTTTATACTAAATGGCTCAGACTCAGTGAACAAGGACGCGATGTTGGAGGGCAGTTTTCTCCGTCTATAGATTTATCGCGGTGGCTCGTGACCCGAGATGCCGCTGCCTCCATTTAGAGCTCTCAGGCCGCAGCCCCAGAGAGCCCCAAATCAGAAGAAATCCTGTGGATTGCTTAGCTTACTTTTTTTACATTTTTAATCTCCCTCTATTTTCTAGAAGTAATCATGAAGCCCTGACCTTTCCCCTTGCACATCAGTTCATGGTGAAAAACCTTTTCTTTTACTGTAAATAATTCACCTGTATCTTTCGTTGAAGAGGCGCTGCCCTCCTCGTCCCTGGGAGTGAGCGTGTGCCGTCCACTCATCCGCCTGACATCCACCGTTTATGAAATACACAACTTCATACTAATTGTCAACATCTCAGAGACTCCTCCCTGCGATGCAGGCACGTTTTCTGTATCTCTGAATATCCCGAGGCTACCCTCCTCCTCCTCCTTACCTGCATTTGCCTCTCCCCTCAGGGAGGGCACCTGTGCTGTCTCCCACCTTCCCGGGCAGGCGCTCCCTGACCTGCCGCACACGGCGCCCCGCCCTCTCCCCAGTCTGCTCCAGCCACGTTAAGGATCCCAGTGGAATCTCTGCAGGCCTGGGAATAGCAGGTGATTCCAATCACGTGCATAATTTTATCCTGAATCCTAACATTTCCCTGCGTGGCTCCTACCTGCGGAAACTTCCACTCCCCAAACAACTGTTCCCTCCCGGCATCGCCCCTGAAGACGTTCTGGTGAGAATACTGCTCTTCCTTCACGGAAAGCTGTCGTGTCCTCCAGCTTTGATTTTTGACTTAGAGTCTAGATTTTGACTGTCATAAAAATGTGGATGTGAGTTTAACACAACAGACGCGATTGACCCCCCAACATATTCAGGCCCGATGCTGAGTTCTAGGGGCGCAGAGACCACGCGGGGAAGCCTCTCTTGAGAAGGAGCCCCCAGCGCACCACGCAGCAGCCTGCAGGCGGGAGGCGCCCGGGCCCCGTGGTGGCGGAACACGGCTCCAGCCGCGAAGGCCGGGCAGGCTTCTCAGAGAAGAGGGTGGCCCAGGCGGGTGTGGACCACGAGGGGGGTTCACCGGGCCGAGGAGAGGAAAGCGGGCATTTGGCTGAGAGGAAACAGTGTGCGAGAAGTCGTGGAGGCATGAACCGGTTCCAGGAAGGGAGAAGGGCCTGGGAGCGGGTGGGAATGTCGCTGCGCAGCGGGGCCTGGGCTGGAAGGGGCAGAAGTGACGGAAACACTTTTTAGAGACAAGGGTCCCTGTTAATCCCACTGTCTCCAGATCCACTGTTCTGATGAATTATCCTTTTAATAGCTTCCTAAGTCATCATTTTGGAAAGTTATACCAATAAAATACTATAGTCTTTAAATTTTCCCCAATTTAAGGCCTCATTACCTCCCGTAATAAGTATACAGTTCCATCCCAGCTCCGTACTGTACTTAAGAGCCAGCGCACGTTTAACGAGGAAACGCCTTCCCCATCGCGGTTTTCTACTGTTTTCTGGTGTTTCCACTATTCCACGTCTTATGTTAATAAGAACAGAAGTGTAATTAACTGACTTTTCTACCTAAATGCGGTATTGCCTCTCTAAAATTAGAACTGTGAATTACATGAGAAAACCTTGTGTTGTATCTTTTTTATGTGAGGTTCGAGTTGGTTTGCATTTATTTCAATACATTCTTGATAATACTGTCCTGGGAAAACATAACAGGAAGACATCTGTCCTGAAGGAGTTATCTAATTTTAGCAATTATAATAATTATATCTCAAAGCATGACTGTCAGCTAGAAAAAAATAAAAAGTCTAAACCCTTCAAATGACTTAGTTTGTATTCATAATAATATTTATATAATATTTTATTATTTAAATGTTGTGGTTTCTCTTATCTTCGCCATGAGGGTGTGAAAGGGAACTTGTTATTATGTTATTGCTGTTGTCATTAAGAATGGACATTACCGTGTCATTACAATGTCACTGTCATTTACTGAGCACGTCTGTATATGAACCAGACATCGTGACAACATTTTTCACTCACTGGCTCATTTGGTCTTTCAGTCACTCTGCTACCACTGCAGTTAGTGCCCTCATTTTACAGGTGAGGACACAGAACATGTGACAGTCACCTGTCAGTCCAAGCAGCACGTGGGGGAGGGGAAAGCCTACCTCAGTTCTGACTCCAAAGCTCACGTCTCAAAATTAATCAGAGTCTCCAAAAGACATGAATTATCTCCTGAGTAGGTTACAACCTAAGCAATTTTAGAGAATTAAGAATGTATTCTCGTCTTCTGAGACCTTGAGCAAAGGAGATTTTATCATATTTCTCCATTATCTATTCTGAAAATATCTACTCTCAAATTTGGGGAAAAGAATAACAAAATGTAACCTGTGTTTCAATGAGAAGGTTAAATATGTTTTGACCTTTATCCACCGACTAGCCCCTTGGCCCTGGGAAACAGGCGAGGTTCAGAAACACCCCCCTTGTGTGTTCCGGAAAGGGCTCAGTGCAAGGAGTCAGCGCCTCACGTGGTGTGGGTGAGGCTGCAAGGTGCCCCCTTGCTCTCCTGGTCCCAGGCGGCCAAGACCGCCACAAAATGCTCATGGAGCAAACACTGGTTAAGTATCCATCCCTCTCCCAGTGCCCCCTCCCCCCATAGCCCAGCAGCCCTGCCAGGAACAGGCCCACCCAGGTGGGCGAGCTCCGCCCTACTGCGCACTCACCCCTCCCCCGGCCTCTGCCTGGGCTGCCTCCTCCCTGTAAGAGAGAAACCCTTGCTCTCCCTCGAGACAGATGCAGACCCTCCCCGGCCCCCGGCCGCCACTGTCCTCTCCCCGGCGGTAATCCTCCCGGGCATGTTCTCTCCTTGCTAAGCCTGGCTCTGTTTCTCGCTGGACGCCAGCCTTTTGCAGCACAGGATGAATGTCTGCTGCCGACCGCTCAGCCTTCAGGGAGCAAACCGCTTCCTCCTCTCCAGGCTGACCCATCCTGGCCCCACCAGTGCCGGGTGCGCGGATGCCCACAGTTAACGCCACAGTTTGGAAAGAGAAGACTTCTGAAAAATGATTTCCAATGGTAACAAGTTTCGTGCATGTTAAAAGATAAAAAAGTGGGTGGTTTTGATGCCTGGTAGTTTCAATTCTACACAATTAAATAAACTGGCATAAATTTCTCCTAAATGTTTACCAATGTGCATAGGCATCATAATGAGATCAGACACTGTAACCAAGGAATAGAGAGCGAATGCGAGTTTCAGACAGGTGACACGGTTGGGGCACTGCCTGGCCCGCGGCGGAGGCCCTGAGCCCGCATGCATGTGAGCACGCACACACGCAATCCGCTTATTTGTGTTAGTGGACGGGGTCAGAGATGCGGATAAATCAATGTATCTGACTATTCTAAAATAATTACTATTGATCTATGGAGGACTGGAATTCTTGCCTTTATATTTGAATATTGATATATATGACACCCTGGAAATCCAGAGTCTTTGAAGTAAAATGATGATGACACCTTCTAAATATACCCATCTCAAACGTGCTGCAGATGCTCTGGCTTCTGAATCCCGGTCCCTGCCCAGTGGACCGGCCACCCCTTGGTGTGCCCAGAGCATCACAAGCCCTGCTGGACAGACACAACTCACTCAGATGGGAGAATTTCGGGGGGTTCATAGGGCCTGTTTGCAGAGCTGCAGGCAGGTTGTAGGCCTGGGGGGCAGGTACTTCTAGGACTAAGACAAGGAGCAGCAGAAACCTGCTGGGACCTGCCCTCCCAGAGGTGACATGGAGAGGGTCAGGTGTGGTGGCTTCTGGTGGGGGCCCTGCTGCCTGTTTCCCACGAGGGGTTGAGGAACAAAGGCCTTAATTGCACCCTCCTCATTCTGGGGGTTTCTGTTGGCTGAAGCCCACTGGCCGACCGGTTGGCCCAGCCTTGGAACCCATGGGGTCAACCTCTCAGAACACAGAGCAGCGCGGGGAATGGGGGACGGGGGCACGGGGGGAAGGGCTGAGAGTGGATCTGAATGGGAGGAGGAAGACACCAGTTACTGGTGATTTGGGATGTCTACAACACAAAGGGATGGTGGGACCCCAACGTAAGAGCCCACGAATCAGGGATGGGGAATGTTCCCGCTGGGGCCGCCCGCCGACGTGACCACGTGATGGAGTGTGGACCATGCAGGCCAGTGTGACAGAGGTGGAGAAAGTGACATTAGACAGGAGCGGGGTGCTTTTGACAGAGGTCGCTAGAGGAAACCCACCCTAGCTGTGCGTGGGGACGAAGTCCCAGCCGAATGACAGAAGTAGGTAGCAAGTGACCTGGCTGCCAGGCTCAGAGGGGCCTGCGCACCTGCACGTGGCAGCCAGACAGGAGCCAGGTTTGGGCAGGAGGACGGACGTGCTGGGAAGGGGGTGCAGGCAGCTGAGGTGGCAGAGGCGCGGGGAGGGTGTCAGAGCGGGAGTGGCACCGCGAGTGGGGGATGGTGAGGGCCGGACCAACTCCCAGGACGGCGGTCACAGACATTGGGCATGTTTCCCAAAGAGAGAGGATGGAATTTGGTGCCCAGTTGGTAATGGACCCAGTGAGGGGAGAGGAGATGGGAGTGACCAGGGGTGTTACCAAGGTCCTGACCCAGTCGGGAGAGAAGAGGGGAGAGAATTGTATTAGGAACACGTGAGGGAGAGAGGTGTGCGCACGAAAGCGTTTTCTGTTTAAATAAATTCTTTGTATAAAACTGACATACATTTTAAATAATCTGCAATAGATGACAAAACAAAAACAAGAAATTTAAAATGACCGCAATTGACTGTAACCATGGCTCCTATGAGAGAGCTGGTGGCTTCTGCCGCTCTAGTTCTAGTACATTTATTCGGTAAGAAATGTCTGTTGTACACGTCCTCTTCTACACAGAAATGTCACAACACAGTATCTGACATGTGGAAGGAGCCAAATAAATCCTCGTGCCAGGTTCCTTCCCAGAAATTCGGGTCATATATGTGCATGTACAGCATGATAACCTGTTTGCTTTAAAAACACAGTTACCTTTTTCCAAGCCATTGAACGATTCAAAAATATTCCACAATGTTTTTACCATAATTTTTAACCATCTTTGTCACTGAAGATTTTATTATCATTTTCACCATTATAAATATGATAAATATTTTATAGAGAAAACTTTGGTATATTTATTAATTAATAAGATGTTTTGTTTAGTATAAATGGAAATTTGCTTTTGTACAGGTTGAACTTCAGCGTTTGGGAAAATATCCAGATGGAGTTGTCCAGTAGGCAGTGAGAAATGTCTCTGAACTATCCAAAAATGCCTTAATACACCAGATATTCATTTTATGTGCTAATCTTCCAATGTCTGTAATTACCTTTTCTTGGAAAGACCTTGGGGAAGCGCGGCGGAGGGTCGGTTGTCTAAGACCAGGTGTGCGGACACAGAGCGGGTGAGCCCAGGGCTCGGGCGCTCACCTGCGTCACCCGGTGCGAGGAGCGAGAAGGTCCCAGGGAGGACGGGCAGAGCCGGGGGGAGCGAGTGTCGTGGCCCCTCAAGAGGACGATGCGCCTTTCTGCTCCGTCTCCTCCGCAGGAGACATCGGGGCCGGGGATGCCGATTTTTGGTCAGAGCCCGGGCCGGGGTGAGGCCGCCCGCCGGGGCGCGGACGCAGGAGAGGACACGGAGTCAGGATGACCCGAGCCGCACCGTCCCCGGACCTGGCAGGGGCACAAACAGCAACGGCACAAAGATCATCTCATTAAATATTTCACAGCTTGGCTCACTTACCCACGAAATATTGTCCCCCCAAGGCACCTTCCGTGCCGCTGGGCGCTGGTTTCCGGGAGGGCTGTGGCCACAGCCCAGCCCCCGCCTCTGTTCAGGCCCTTTGGGGACATCCTCCAGCAGGCGACGCCAGAGCCGAGCGTGGGGTTCTCAGGCCACGTCCCCTCCGCTGCGCACAGACGCGCGTGATGCGGGGCGCGGTGGGGAGCCCGCGCTGCAGAGGGGCACGTGGGGACCACTCACCCCTGCGTGGGTTTAAATCCCAGGTGGACAGGCGCGCACCTCCGGTCTAAAACCAGTATTTCCTGCTGCCAAGATGTGAATGAGCTAATTGTCTTTTAAATAGTTCACCTTACAAAGAATTTTCTTTCTTTATGTGAAAAGAGCTGTGATTTATTAATTTTCCTTTCTATTATTTGCTATAGACTTTCCCGAGCATCTTCCTCATAGATCACCTCCCTATTGAAGCTAATCCTGAAATCACAATGTAATTAGTGTAGATCGCAGGACATGTGCGAAATAAAACAAGCGAATCTAAAATATCTCGCAGCGCCTTTCACCGGGCGGTGCGGGGCCTCAATGAGGATTTCCAGGACAGCATCCCTCACCTTGGCAGACGATCCAACATACAAGGTGACACGACAGGGCAGCAGGCACTTAAAAAAGATAGCGGGGAATGCTACAAAGAACTAAATTAGTAAAGGAAACTTAATTATCTTGCCTCCAGCCTCCCTCCGGTCAGTATCCCAATTGAACGCAGACAAAACTCAGCATTTTTATAAATGTACTGCTCCAGACTTGGAACGACTCTTTTCCTAACCATTCATCTAGAACCGTGCGGGCCGTTTCTTCTTCTTTTCTTTCTCTATAGATTTAGAAAAAGCGAGCTTCACATCACGTTCATTAAAATATAGATACCCTCGCCCCTTTGTTTTTATAAGTAGCCCGTTTTGACCTTTATTTGCCAACTTAGAAAACGGGAACAAAGGAATTTTTAAAGATATCAATTATTTAGTGTGAACACCTCACACACTTATCAAAATACTGTCAGAACGCTCCGTGATGCTATTTTGTTCATAAACACACATCCGCGTGCGCGTGTCAGAACACCGACAGGCGAGAACGTTCTTCAAGCCAAGGGTATAAATCTTAGCAAGGTACAAAACACATGATTAAAGTCATTTCTGGAAAAGATCCATTCATGAATAAGGATGATTAAAGAAGAAGAAGCATTTTCTTTGGGGTTGATAATTGCTATTTTATCGTATTTTTATGTAATAAATTATTTCCAGTCCTCTCTAACGTGGGAAGAGGCCCAGCAGGGGTTCCTTTTGTTTCCCCTCCTTAGTCTTTTCTCCCTGACCTCGTTGCTCAACTTTGAAGGTACTTGGTAGCATCTCAGATTTCTGACCATGTTACTTGCACCCCAGGGAGAGGCAAAGAGTCGATGTACTGGGACATCACCTCTGCCAGTCCCCTTTTTTCCCCTCGCCCAGCCGTGCTCACATGTGTGCGGGCGCCGAGGGCGGCTTCCTGCCAGCGAAGAGCCGGGGAACGCGGCTCAGCCCCCTCAGCTTGCTGGGCTTCCATCTCTGTCCATCCTTGTCTGAGTTATGGAGCCGGGCTGGCACGCTTCCAATCTCTGGCCACGGCAGAGATTTTTCACGACAGGTTTTTCATTAATGCATTTAGTCAAATGTATGACTTTTAGTTCTTAAATGACGACGAACTACATGCAAAGAGCAAATGACTACAGAGGCAAAGGTTAGAAAGCTGCAATAGCTAAGGCTCAGAAGTGTGGGGACTTCTCGCTTGATGGCTTGGTAGCGGAAGGGCTGACGCACACACCAACGTGTTGACGACTGCAGAAATAAAGCCTTCATCGCAATGGTTTGAAGAATGTCTGTTAAGAAGATGGCCATTGAACTTCCTCATCTTTGCTCTTGTAAGCTTTAGTTTGCTTCTGAAATCTCCTAATTACATTGCTATATGTCAGGTATTTGAAGCAGTTTGTGGAGGCTCTTACATAAAATAACAACCCCTTAGATAGTATTTCTGTAGTTTGTTCTACCCTGAAAATCATCATATGCTTTGAGGCAAAAAAAAAAAAGAAAAGCCTCATAGTTATGAAAATAAAAATAAATACAGCATAGAATTTTTAGTTTAATAGTCATCCTTGAATAGCTCGATGAGCAGCGTTGATTTACTTTAAACTCACCTACACACCCTTACGGTTTTATGTATTGAATGTATGCTCCACTCATTGTCATGTCAGCCTCTACGTATATGTATCTGTACGTTTCACCCACACACACACGTGGAGCAAATTCATACACAGGTGCCAGTTGCCAAGTGCAGCTTTCTGCACATCCTCAAATGCAGTATTTATCTGTCTGCAGAGGAAACTGCAGGCCGCACCGCCACTAGCTCAGCGGGATCATTCAGACCAATGCAATTTACTCAATATTGGTCAGTTTGACTTCTGACCCTGGTCCCTGGACAGCGTATCCTTGGCAACCCTTGCTGCGTGTGAAGTCAGGATGTGCTTATTGGTCTCACTGGTGACAGCTTGCTAAGGGCTGCTGAACAGAGCCTGGTCTTTTCACAGAAATTAGAAATCCAATCCTGTACCATATTCTGATCGGAGGGATATTACACAAGGAGGCCCACAACTCGGGGGTGCTTTCTAGGCGCTGTGTAGGAGCTGCAGGCCTTTAGCTTAGTTTCTTGCATATATCATGAAATTTAAGTTATTTTCTTTCTTGTCTTATGGGGCGGGGGGAAGGAGTTAGATATGTTTTATCACCTGTTTGTGAGATCTCTACATCTGAAATGTCTGCACTGATCCACAAATTGGCAAAATGAACCTGAAACTTTTATGGTGAATACCCCTTAGAAAGTGTCATGGAATATTTTCCTTTTTGTATTTAATTTATTTTATTTTTAATAAATTTTATTGTGCATGCTTTAAGGTGTACAACATGATGGGGTGGGATCCACATAGACTGCAAACAGGTTGCTATAGTGGGGCAAACAGACATACCCGTCATGTCACAATACACATTTCTTCACTTC
Source organism: Lemur catta (assembly GCF_020740605.2). Classification (NCBI taxonomy): domain Eukaryota; kingdom Metazoa; phylum Chordata; class Mammalia; order Primates; family Lemuridae; genus Lemur; species Lemur catta. Next base: position 54,727,594 of record NC_059143.1, read on the forward strand.
TGTATTTTAAATGAGCTAGTTACCAAGAAGGCACGTTACATCTTTATGTATTGCTGAGAAACTGTGGAAATTGGCAATCTATAAATATGGGAAGTAATGCCTGAACCATGCAGAAAATTCTGAAAATGTCACTTACGTAGAGGCTGTTGTTGCCAAGTAACTCGAATTCAGTATCCGAAGTTTGCAGCTGTAACACGTTTCCTAGCAGACAGTGGGGAAATTAGAGATGATGAATTACTATGAAATAAACAGCTTGATCAGTGCTCATGGGAAATGTCCAATTGTCTCACACATATCCCCAAATTTCATATGAAAGACACCTCCCTTAGCTGATGATGTGCAACTTGTTTCAACTTAACACTTTACTTTCTGTGTCGAGATTTGGAAGTAATGGTGCTCATTTTCATGCAAGGCAAACAGTATCTGAGGGCTGTCCCTGGAGCCCCTGCACACAGGGTGACACGTGCCCCCACGCTCAGAAGCAGAACATGTCACCAGACACACTTGAGCCTACCCCACTTTGAAAAGCTGGAAAGTAATGAGGGAAACCAAATGGAAGACGGAGAAAGCAACAGAGAAAGAGAGACAGAGAGAGGGAGGAGGGGGGTAGCTCTTCACGTGCCGACTGAGCACTCCCACTGACGTTTCCCAAAGAAGAGCATTGACCGTCCTCCACAGAGGTGGCCAACAGCGTGGTGAGCTCTGCCACAGCAGCAAGGACGGCCACCAGCAATGTCAGCGGCGGTCGAGCCGGTGCGTGTTTCCTTTGCATTTGGAAGATCTGGTTGATATTTAATTGCTGTGAAATCCCGTCAGTTTGATTTGCTGTTCAGGAGCAGGCAACCCTTGCATGAATTTGACCATTGTGTATGCTTTTTGATGATGTCTGATGTAGATGAAATGTTGGGATAATGAATTTAAGAGATTCTTGCTTAGACAAATCTTGAATATTTAAGTGCATCCCCAGAATTGACACACTGAAATTTTACTGGTCATTTTTGCTTCCTGCTATTTCACATGTGTATGATCCACTCCCTCCATGCTCAGCCTCCCCCTCTTCATCCCGACCCACTCGTGGTTTCTACCAAGAAACAATAAAGCAATGGAGCACAGGCACCCGGTGTGGGCACCGCTTCAGGAAGGCTTTTTCCGCACTCGGGGGACGCACTCTCCACCTGCTGGTGCTCACGTGGGAGGCAGGTGTGACGTCCCCGGCCACCAAGTGGGTCTTGGGAGTGGAACAGGCTGGACCAGGTTTTCTTCAAATACCTACACCCAAACCAGGGGTGACCAGCCTGTGTAGTGAAGTCTTATCTGCAGAAAGGATTAGTACAGGATAATATAGTCATCCTTTGTTTTATAATAAAAATAAAGTATATATGTAATCTTTATGCATATATACAAATGAGGGTTTAAAAAATATTCCCCATATAAATGGTGCATTGTGCATCTATTTAGTTAGAGGGTCTATTTTTCTAACCACGTATACCACTGTTATCAGGATTTAGGAACAAAACAACAAACATCTTTTGGAAATTTTACTATAAATAGGGCCCTGAGAGTTCCAATGAAGAAAAACATGATTTTTGCCCTCAAGGGAGATGATATTTTTATTATAAATTTTAGTATAAATTTCATCATTCTTTTCACTGTTTTATTTTATGCATTACTTTTATACCTAGTGGGAACAAAACCTTTAGTTTTTGTAATAAAGCACCCCATGTGTAACTTTTATGTCTAAGTATTTTTCATTTGGTGCTTGTAAGCATTTTATCCAGTAAGTCTTTATCCTTCAAATTTTCTGTTTTTAAAAATCCCATCTGCACTTGCATTTTATAAAATCTTTGGTTATATTTTTACTATTAAATGTTTGTGCAAAATTCACTTTGGAATTCTATTGTTAAATGTCCTTTTTTGAAAGAAAGATGCCAACTTTTGTGACTATTTGTAAGAAAGTATTAATTAAATACCACATTCGTCTGTAGTGTCAGCCAAACACATCAAGTGTTTATGGTCAGGAACCAAATGACGTGATTTGGGAGAAGACATTGCTGCTCAGTAGCTCCTTCATGCTGTTTAGCAATATGATCACATAAGCTGAAATCTTTATTTCCTGAATTCATTCCTAGGCAGTAAACTAACCCCCACCTGAGGGATGTATTTTAGGAAGATACAAATTCTGCAATCACAGAATGACGTAGTCATGCACATAAGATGGGATGGGCTCTGTTCTTCAGGCTCTGGCTGGGTCAGACTTGCCCTTGTGACACCCGCTGTCTGTCTGTCCCGGGCCACAGCGCAAGCGGTGCCCAGAGCCCTCAGGAGCAAGGCGCTCGGCAGCGAGCAGGACAGGCCGGGGCTCGGTGGCCAGAGGGAGAGGGCCCAGGAGTGCTCTCCCCGGGATGCGACAACATGGGGAGTGAACGGTGCACTCACTGTAAGGTCGCGTGATCAAGACCCAGCTTCTTTATCCTTTACGATGCAAATGATCGTCCCAAAGCAGCAATGACTGTGGCTTCTTCCATCATGATGTACCTTGAAATTTAGTTTGACACGAATGGAGGTGGTGACATTGTGTGTTCACGGTCCAGCGCCTAGCCCTGCTGAGATCTCTTAGCCTAGAGAGCCCCACGGGGGGCTCACCGCCCCACCCTCTTGCTCCCTTTCATTATTGGCCCCAACTCTCCCCTTTCATACGGAAACCCCTCAACACTCAGACCCACCTGCCTTCTCTGTTTTTTTATCTTTCTCTGCAAGTGCTTAACAATGCCTTATAAATAAAAAAAATTTAAAAACTTATTAAATTTATTAAAATAAGCATTCATAAAAATATATATGTCAGAATATATAATGTCGACGTTTATGACAAAATAATCATTAACCTTTCAGGAACGTCAGTTCACACACTAACACTGAAGGACACTGGTCATTTTTATGACATGCTAAAGATACTTCTAATGTGGAGTTGAGCCTCTGTGTCCACAGGTTCTATGTCCATGGAATCAACTAATGACAGATAAAAAAATATCAAAAAAAAAAAAAGAATGGTTGCTTCTGTACTGGACACGTACAGACTTTTTTCTTGCTGTTATTCCCTAAACGATACAGCGTAACAACTACGTACTTGTTGTTGACACTTTGTCAGGTACTATGAACAATGTAGCCTGGTGCAAAGTGTGTAGGTTATATGCAAACACTGCACCATTTTAGGTCAGGTGTGAGCATCTGCCGGTCTTGGTATCCACAGGGGATCCTGAACAAACCCTCAGTGGGTACAGAGGGAAAGCTGTACACATTTTAATTTTCAAAAGCTTATGATATAGTCAATTAAATTTCTATTTAGGGGCTTAATCATTTTAGGGGTACTATGCTTTTGTGTATCCTAACATTATTAATAGAGTTCTATTGACAGTTACAGAGATAGGAATTAATAAGGGAACACTTGATTCATTGAGACTCTGCAATCTCTTCTTATAGAAAATAATGGTGTTCAAAAATAGTAAAATTAAATTAATAATTAGAGTCCTCCCATTAGGAAAAGAACTTTTCTCTTTGCGTTTTTCTGCCCATGTCTTGTTGCCGCAGGAAGTGCTCCCACCAAGCCCTATGTGCCACTTGGGGTGTGAGCTAGGCGCCCCCAGGCAGGTGGCAGGTGCGGCAGGGAGCCGGAGACAGGCTCCACCACGTCCCCCTGTGGGAGCTATGTGGCTGGACCCCAGCCCACTGTGTCCCTGCAAGATGGGCAGCAATATTGCCAGATCTGCATATTTTTAAGAGAAACTGAAAATCCCTAAATTCATCAAAGAAAATCCCAATTTTTAAATTTTAACTGAATTAAAAAAAAAATTCATCTTAGAAGCCAGACAAAACACTTGTGGTGTGGGCATTTTCGGGGGATCAGGACATTCCATTTCAGGCAATACAAAGCCCGGATGTGCTCCAGCTCTCTGGGCCTCTCAACTCATTCCCCACAACCGGACACAGCAGCCAGCTGAAGTGACACCGGGCCTGTCCTAGCTCGTGACCCAGGAAGACAAGTGTCCTCACTCGAGACTCCCTGGTTTTTTGAAAGATAAGAACAGGAACCACAGGACGTTGTCCATTAGGGTAAAACATTAACAAAGAAAACCAGAATTTAGCAGAGGTCTAAATGTGAAGCAGTTGCAGGTAGACTTTTACTGTGGAATGAAGACGCGGACCGTGCGCTTTGTGTTAATAATGTGTACAGCGGGGTGGACGGGGCCTTCAGCAAGAGCCTCCAGACCAGGCTGCCCAAGCTGGTGCCATCATCACGTGCCACTCAGGCAGGGACTTGCAGAGCTGTGTGCAGACGGAGTCTGGACTGCTCCTAGCCTGCGGCTGTATCAACACGCCTTCCCCACGCCCTTGTCGCGCTCTGGCTGCCAGCCGCAATCCGGGCGGTGCCAGGAAGCGCCTCTGATGGCTTCTCTCAGTACCCCCTCCTGCAGCCCCGCTTCCTTAAAATTGTGGTTGTTCGAAAAATAAACAAATACTTGATCTTTTTCTGGTTTCAAATTAACCAAAAGAATTGTGTGTTCAAGTTTTGCAAAATTACAAGATATTTGGATTTCATCTAACTAAAAAGCATTCAAATTTATTTTTATGCATCTAAATTTGGGAGTTTTCTTGTTTGATAGTTTAAATTAAATTTTTCTTTTACTAATGTCAAAAAGTAAATGGAACAGTCATTGAAATAATATAACCCGTCATTATATTATGTATTTTAACATAGAATATTATAATAGAAATTCTCTAGCTATTAAATACATATCATATATACACATGATTAGGTTGAAGTTTAATTGGTTCTTTTATCAATTGTAAAATTAAATAGGTACATTTAATTTTAATGCTGTGCTTTAGAGTTGAAAGAAAGCCTGAAACTCTTAACAATTAAATATTTTGTATTACTTTACCTAAAAAGAAATGCCAACAGGCTGCTATTTCAGTTAGTTCTTTGTTCAGTACTGTCCAAATGAATTCCCAATAAAATAAGATTGCTTTTAACAATCCTAACTCGTCTAAGAAGATGGAGCTGGGAGATTACCTTTTCATCAGCACACGCGCGTTTTCCGTGGGCCAACCAGACGCACACACAGACGCAAACTTGTAATGAGCCGGCACTTGATCAAGCCCTTCTCCATCCTTCATTAAACGACAGAAAATTGCTCGTTGCTGGGTTTGTCAATGCGGCTTTCCCTCCCAGAAACCCATTTGTTTCACATGCTAGCACCGAATATTGCAGGGATTTGCAGATTTTAAGTGACAAATTGTGCCTAAGTTTATATTCTCCCAGAGCTGTGGTTAGTTTGGGCTGCTTGGAGTTTTGTTGTGAGTGATTTTTAACGCGCTCAGACCGTGCAGGGCAGAAGACAGCCCTGTGCTTCCCAGCCCTCATGCGGCCAGGGTGTCGTGCTGTGTGATCTTTTTCCTGCATAAACATGTTTAAACGACTCTTTCTCCCCAAAACAATCTCCGTGCAAGGTGTGATATATGTGGCTAGTTTAGACTAAAAGCACAAACAAAATGGGAAAAGTGCTCTTTCATTGCCTTCCTTCTGTTCTTCATTAAATCTTATTGAATTTGTCATCTTTTTTTAATTGCACTTACATGTAATGGTGGTGAAAGGACTTTTTTTTTTTAATAAGTTAAAAACTTAACAGTTTGACACATTCTGAGAGAACAGCTCTTTTTGATCTTTTCAGATAAGGAAAAACACAAATAGCAGCAACGGTGTAGCTCTGTCAGGGCCACATTTGGATGTGTAGGATCATAATCAATGTAAATTATTGAGCTTTGCTGCTTTGTAGCAGGGAGGGTATAATGAATGGGGCTGTGCTTGTTTGAGCACTCATTATTTATTCATACCAAAAGATTAAACACACACTGTCATCGCTGAGATGCTACTGCGAAGGTGAGTGAACAGGTGCAACTTGAAGTGCACTTGGGGGTCGGGGAGGACAGAAGATGACGGCTCTCCGTGAGGACGGGCAGAGCTCAATTGCAGCATTTACACATGCTCCAGCTTCCATCCAAACAAATGGAGACGCCTTTCGGACCAAGCCTGCAGCGGGCCCTGCCCTTTAATTGCCATTTACATAGCAGAGAATCATTAATTTCTAATTCACCTATTATTCACTCTCTTTAGTATGCTATGTCGATGTCTGTTTGGGGGCAGTGAAATAAATGTGGTTTCCACGTTGCTTTAGCTACTTGCATTTTGTGATGTTTTTTTTCAGATGCTTTTTTGGCCTTAACAGACTACTTTCTACACATAGGGAGCGTAGAACTCTTGTTTAGATATGATTTATGATGCTACATTAACCCTTCATTGACCTAGAAATGCCCTAATATTAAAACAGTTTGACACACAGAAAATCAAAAGCCCTTTTATTGGAAGTGCTATTGTCCGCATCATAAGTTTCCTCCATGTGATGCTGCAGCCACCCCATCAATTCCCCACGACTATCAAGCACCGTATTGAAAAACTAATGGACAGGATCCTTCGTCATTTCTGTCCCAGTGACCAGCAAATAGCTCAGAGAACGTCTCCCCCTTCATATCACTCCAGGCATTTCTAAATGACACATCCAAGATAAGGCATTAGCGTTTTAGGAAAAAAGACACATTGGAGGTGTAGGGGTGGATGGCAGAGGGCCCTTTGTCTACTCACCCCCTTGCGAAATTGTGACCCTGTTCTTTCCAGTTTCTTGCCAGAGAGTGCACTTCAATGGAATACAAGGGGAAATGCCTCCTTTAATTCATAAGTGTCTCCCCCAACTCCACAGCAATAGCATTTCAAGGGGAAGAGTGATTTAAACTTAGCGAACATTTTGCTTAACGATAACGCAAACCCTGATGTGAATGTGGAAAATGCCGGTATTCACCCGGGGTGCACCAGCATGGACCTCCCCGGTCCGGAAGCACAGACGTGGGCTTAGCGGCGGGTGCCCTGGGCTCTCTTGTCCCCACCACTCTGAGGAGGGACCTTCCCTTGCTCCAGGGCTGGGGCAGCAGGAAGAACCTTCCTCTGAATACACAGAGCAGAGACGGCATCGGTTCTGCCCAGAGGGAGAAATTAGGGAAGGGAGACTGTCCCCATGGTCAGGGACACCCAATTTAAGCAAGTGCTGTCCACAAGGAAGAGTAATGGGCTTAATGAACATTAAATAAACATCTGACCAAAAAGGACACTGTCCACAAAGTCCTGAGGTCCTGAGGTCCTGCGCCACCAGGCGTGGGCAGACGTGGCTGGATGATGACGTGTTATTAGAGCTCAGTTCATGGGGTGCGTGTGGCCTGGCGGTCCCCACTTGCTTCCCAGAGCATGAAGCCCTGTCTGTGTTTGCCTGGTCATGTATGATATGCAAATGCGGGGGTGCAAGCGCACTTTAAGACCTCAGGCATGAAATTTAAAATTGAATCCTGTCAAATCATAGGAACTCAAGTGTAATTCTCCTAGTGTGGCTGACAGCAGGCTAATTAGCGATACCAGGGAGCGTCCCCTTCACCTTTAAGGTCACAAGCCGATGTACTTGCCTTGTTTATTAGCTTAACACAAAGGGTCATTATGGTAATCCCACCCTGCACGGGGTCTGGGTGTTTTCTTCCTTTTTTTTTTTTTTTTTTTTTTGTCTCACTTTGATTCTTGGTAATAAAGCCTTGTGAATAAATGAATTATAATACAGCTTTGACAATCTTTTAATTAGTATTTATAATGCCTTTGAAAGTATTTGCACATGAAAATTACTAAGATGGCACTTCACAAAATCCTGTGGACCTTCCTGTGCGTCTTCCATTTAGAAGAGAGAATGTAACAAAGAGAGAGAGAGAGAGAAAGCAGGATTAAGCCCACTCCTAATTTCCCAGTTATGGTTTCTGTTCAAAAATTAGAGTCTCCAAGTATAATTACTTCCCCATATATCTTCTGGCTAAACTTATTCTTTTGTTCTGTACTGTACTAAACTGCCTTAGCTATTTTATAAGAGCTAAGTATTTCACTAAGCTCTTGCAATATTGAAAGAATCTATATTCTGAGAATTTGAAAACATGTCAGCCCACCTAAATTACATATTGATCAGGTTTAATTGCACGCCACCCATCAGTATTAGGTTTGAAAATTCATAAAAGAGAAATAATGTACTCTTTGTGGATGATTACTTCTGGGGCATTTAAATGAATTCCATCACTTAACCTAGGCTGAGACAGATTATTGAGTCCTGCGTCTAACCATTCAAAGACCAATGCAGTAGAACAGCTGTTTCCCAACTATCAGAGAACAGCAGAGTGAAAACAATATAAATTTATATAGATTTTCTTTTAAGGAAAATAGCAAAGTAAAACATTAAAAGTAAACATTCATTTTTCAATTGTTTCCTGAATCGCCCTCCTCATCGTCTTCTTTTCTAAGCATTCATTTTTAATTCTTCTTGGATTCAAAGGCAGCCCTTTATTTCAAGTAGTAATTCACATCTTAATTAATATACAGTCATCAAAGAGATAAGCAAAGATAAATGATTCGCAGCTTGGTTTTATTTGTTAAGGTTAATTTTTTATGCAAGAGCATAAAAGGATTGTGACGCTGATTCCTTAGCAGACAGAGCATTTAATTTTCATGAAAAAAACCCAAAGTTTTGTGTTGTCCACGGTGAAGGCGCTTTAAAAGCTGTCTTCTCGTGAAGGTCACATTGGCTAAGAAAATGAGTTCATCATTGGTTTTCACGACGTTCTTTCCATTTAGAAATTATGTTTGTTGGTATTGGTTGTGTTTTGAGAAATTGTGCTTATGTATGTTTTTCTTTACAGATTATCAATACAAGGTAAAAAGAACCAGTTAAAATCATTGGGCTTACTTGGATAATAGTTTAAGAGCTACATTTTATTTAGACACTGTGAGGTAATAAATATCTGTGAGCATAATTAACTGTCTTTATCTAAGTCTGGTCCTACAGATGCTGCTTTAGGACCTTCTGTATTGTCTTCTCTTAATGTTAATGTTCACTTTAGCCCTGAAAATTATCTGGGTCTGTGAGGCGCGCCCACAGGACTTGTTTTCGAATGCTGGGTTATTATATATGTGGCCAGCGAGCAGAGGCATCACTCTGTCTCATCCTTGGCATGAACAAAGCATGATGTTTTATTCCTCATGAAGCAGAGGTAACACTGTGCAAATGAACTTTCCCGACAGATCTGACTTCATTGTTCAGTCGACTGAAATTACAGTTGTGGGAGGCAGGAAATAACGGTTCACTGGGGCCAGGGTCACAGTCCTATCTCGAGTCTCCACTGAGGTCACAATTGCATCAGGATCTTCCAGGAGAATCGGCTATCAAATCTGAGACGACCAGAGTCCGGCACCTCACAACACCCGGTGTTTCCACCCGGGATGGACGGCAGACGCCGCCGTCCCATGCACGGCGAGGAAAGGTTTCGAGGTTTCCTCCATTGGCGTCTGCTGTTTCATGAACACTTTAAACCTGTGTGTGTGTGTGTGTGTGTGTGTGTGTGTGTCTTGCTGTTGTTGTTTTGCTATATTCTTAAGAAGAAAATGAGAGAAGAAAGGGGTGCATGTGCGTGCTCAATGACTCCCCGCACGTCTGACACACAGCAGTCGGTCGTCCATGCAGTTGGATCAACCATGTTATTACAGGTTTATCAACACTGTGTTAACAGAAAAGGAAGATGCTTTCACTTCTCAAATCTACTATCTTCTATCTAATTAGCTATGTTGTAGTAGAACACATCTACCTAAATCGTCCACGGGACATACAACTTTTTTTCCAAGACTTTACTGAAAATCAAGAAAAAACCTGATAGCCAGGGAAAATTTTGAACTTTCTTTTTATAGAACCCTTAAAATCCCTTCCTGATAGGTTGTCATTATGCGTCAAGGAAGAATTGATTTTACTTTGTCTATCCAAACACAAAGCACAAAACAAAGTGTTCATGGCAAGAAATTATCTTGGAGCAAAAGCAGCTGGAGGCTGAGGGCTGTGAAGCGGGAGAGAGCGTTGTCCTAACGATGACAGGAGAAGGGGCACCAGAAATGCACGGAATCTGCTTCTCTGGTCCATGTCATCACTGAAAAATATCACGCGTGGCCAAACTATTGAGACCAGATGGGGAGCTTGGCCAGGAACTCGGCCAGGCTCTCCCAATTTCATGCTCCTCATCGGTAAATGGCCTGTTCCGATAGTCTGCCAGGTTTATTGTTTGGGTTAAAGTAGACAATATACACAAATCGCATTGCCTAGCACTGGTGCACACTAGACAGTAAGAGTTTCCTTCCTCACCATTGAATCAATTCATTATAAAATATAACACTGAACCTAGATTTTGGGTGGATTATGGAAATAGTTGGTTTTTCAATCATTTCTAAATCCGTAAAGAATTAAGTCCCAAGTTTGTGAAGAGGGGCGGGGGAAGCGAGACTGACAGTCCTGTTTCCTTCTGCCCCAGGGAAAAGTTTATGCCACACCATGCACTTCACAGCTCTCTGTCACCCTCAGTAGCTAATCAACAGCAAGAACTTTCTGTGCAAAAGCAGCTCATTTAGTGAAAAATTAAGTACCCTGTACTTAAAAATCTCACACTATGAGATAGTATTTGAGACAATGGGAGGAACATGATGGGCACATTATTATTATTAATAAATTATTTATGAAATTTCACCTTACTTGGTTTTATACCCTAAAATACAAAACATTCTTAATCAGTTCATGCAGCTATATAGGAAGACATTTCTTATAACACGCCAATCAGAGTGAACATTTTCACATATGCTGTGCGAGTTGTCCTTATCAACAGCTGGCTGGTCTGTAAGTGAGGGACAAATGAAACCAGTTTTGCAAGACAGATGCCTTTATTCAGTCAAGTAACCAGGCCAGGGGGCTTTGCGAGGTAGAGCAGGAAGGCCTGGACTGAGTATTTCTGTCTTCCACCTTTTTGTGGGTGGGGTTGAAGAACAGTGGAACAAGAATTAAGAATTCAGGTTTTTCCAACCTCTGCTATCTGTCCCTTGGGTGGAGAAGGACAGCAGAGGACACTGGGGACACCCCCCCCCCCCGGGGCCCTGCATGGCTGGAGTGGGGGGAGAAGAGTTTAGTAAAGAAACTGCGTTCTGAAGTAGGCAAAACAATCATTGTCTTCTAAACATAATTTATTTCATTCTCATCTACAAAAGCCACCAAACCAAATATTGTGTAGTTATTGTAAATAAAAAATTTTAAATTATAATATGCCTATAAAATCAGATCCAGAATGTATTTGAGATTTTGTAATTTCACTCAAAGAAATGTGACCCAATACTCAAGATTAAGGGAAATGTTCAAATTTGTCTCAACAGTCCTTCATCATTTCTTCTTGGTGTTTCAACTCTTATCCTTGAAGTTCTTGGTGCTTTGGAGCTTTGCAGTAACAATCTTCTTTATCTGGTGGATAAATCAATAACAAATCACTTATTCCTTAGTACCTGAGAAACAAAGCCTGCAGAAGCCCTAATGCGCTTTTTGGTGAACCAGATTAAAGCGCGTCCACAATAAATCATGCCCACCGTTCTCTCTGAATTCTGAGAGGGCCGATGCCCTCTGTATACTGTAAATGTTTCTCTTCCCGCTGCGCCCACAGCCCGCGTCCCTGGGCCGAGCCGTGAACTGTGCTTGTTGCTTAGCGTGGCTGGTGTCGCTGGGAGGGAAGTCGGTGAGGGCGAGATTTCATCTGGTGCTTTTGTAACTGCTGAGTCCCCACCTCCCAGCAGAAGGTCTGACACAAGGTCGGTCCGTGATAAAGCTACGGGCAGCTGAATATGGAAGAGCGGTCATGGTTGCTAACGGCAATGCTCGCTATACCCATGTGTGTGCCCATTGTGTTTACACGTGTGTTCATGTGTGTGTTCATGTGTGCACTTTCATGTGCATTTATACATGCTCGGGTGTTTAAATGTGTGTTTATGTGTAGCCTTACATGTGTGTTTATGTATCTTCCTGTGTGTGTATGTGTGTACCTCTTGTGTTTGCATGTTTACACACGTGTTCACATGCACATTTAGAGGTATGTTGCATATGTTCATGTTTGTGTGTTTATGTATGTGTTTCCTGTGTGTCCTTGCCTGCTTACATGTATGTTTGCATGTGTGCCTTCGTGTACCATGTGTTTCCGTGTGTGTGCTTACGTGCATGGAGGGGACCTTTATTGTGTGCCCAACACTATGTTAAGAGCGTCACATCTAACCCGGCTTGATGAGCTCTTACCCCAGAGCACGGGTAGCTTTGGAGGAACGTTCTAGAGCCAAACATTCCCAAACTGGAAAAGCAGAACTGACCTGCGTTGTCCGCATTCTGGGCAACTGTGAACGGAGAACTGAGAGAGAAAAACCATCTTCCAGCCTCCA
>NC_059143.1:54745002-54747502 GCF_020740605.2 Lemur catta
TATTTCCCTTGCAATTTATTTTTTTTTAGATGAAGTATTTTTCATTTTTATTTAAGTGGATTTAGGGGGCACAGTGAATTTTTGTGACATGGATAAGTTGCACAGAGGAGAAGTCCAGGCGTTTAATTTACTGGTCACCTGCACGGTGTCCACTGTGACGAATCCAGAGGTTAGATGCTGACAGCATCCTCATGGTGAGTTAAACATATTCCTCTTTTCCCTCTATTTTCTGTAAGCTGATATTTAGAGAGAATTAATCAGATTCAGAGATTTTTAGTTTGCGTGCTGTTTGTTTTTTTGCATGTTTTCTACAAGACTAATGGTGGTCCTATTTTCTTTCTTTCTCCTTTTTGCAATGTTTGCAGCCAATGGTGCTTGATGACTGTGCCCAGGAATGCATTAGGAGCTGTCAAATAGTAACACTTTACCATTTCCTGTTTTCACGCATTGTTTTGCACATGTCCGTGAGCAGGTATTTCTTTGCACCTGTTGACGTAGCTGCTGGTACTGTGCATACAAGATAAATGCTTGATTCTTAATTTTGCCTTTACCAGATTTCAAGGTAATCAGTTGGTGACTGTTAGTTTCCTGTTGCTGCTATAATAAATTACCACAAACTTATAATGCAAATTTGTTCTTTTGCAGTTTGACCAAAAGGAGGTCAGAAGTCTAAAACGTGTCCACGTGGCTGGTTTTTTCCAGAGGCTGTAGGGGGATCCCTTCCCTGCCTTTGCGGCTTCCAGAAGCCCTCTGCTCCCTGCCCCGGGGCCGCCTCCACTGCCAAGCCAGCAAAGTAGCATCTTCGCACCCCTCCCACCTCTGCCTCGGTCCTCACTCCTCTCTTTGTGCTGACGACCCTCCTGCCCCTCTTAGAAAGACCCTGGGATTGCACCAGGTCCACCAGATTTCCCATCTCAAGGTCCTTAAAGTCACATCTGTGAAGTCCCTTTTGTCATACAAGGTAACGTATTTATAGGTTCTGAGGATGAGCATGAGGTCATATTCAGGGGGCCATCATTCTGCCTGCCACAGTGACCAAGCACTTTTTCTTGGATATTATTTTGGTGGTACAAACCTAAACATGTTTGGTGGGTTTCAGTCAATTGCAGTATCACAGAACTTCAAGTTGTCCCTCTCCAGCCCTGGCCCGGGGGATCCTGCGTCTTTGGTACATGATCGTTGCAATCTTGCTTATCTTCCTCGCTATCCAGATATTGCCCAGGGACTCTGATTATTGCTGTGTTAATTATTTTTGTCTAGGCCTTAATAACCCAAGTTTAGGATAAAGCAGTTAACGTAGCCTGCTCTATCTTCCATATGTATTTTCTTTCTTTCATATTAGGGATTCTGGGTTCTAAGACACAGAATGATAGAAATTAGAATTCTTTTTAATCACTCATTTGCTTTTTGTCCACACTACACATACAGCAGTCTCGAAATTGCAGTTCCCACCCTACCCAATGGTGTGGCGCGGCACACACACACCCTGTCCCTGTCATGCCACAGCTGCCCCTCACCCACACCGTGGGAGCCTGCGGCCACCGCACCTCCTTTTCCTGTCCCCTCTGGCCCCTCACCACTGCGGGTGGCTGCGTGTTCGCAGCTCGCCACCAGCACTGACGCCAACGTCGTCCCAATCATTGCAGTAACTTCATGCTAATCCTCCAGTGGCTTTCCAAGGAGGATTCATGGAAGAATATTCCGGAGTTTTCATATGTTGATTGGCATTTGTCTGTGGTCTTTATGTTCAAAGGCAAATATAAATGGATGGTAACGCTTGGCTCACGTTCACTTTCTCCGAGTTCTTAAATACGATGCCCCATTTGATTTGGCGGCATAGGTCTTGCTGTTAAAAGTTTCACGACAAGCTCATTTCCCCACTATAATTCACTTGGTGTTTGGCTTAGATTCCCAGCTGATTTCTTCATCTTTGACTAGAATATGTCCTGGCGTTGGGCATTCTGTATTAATGTTTTCAGATACAGGGTATGCCCTCTCACTATGTATTTCAGGTCTTTATAAATAATTACTATTTCAGGAGAGTTTTCTTTAATTGTAGATTTTAGTATTTGTTGTTTCTTTGCTTTCATTTCCTTCTTCATAGACTCCTATCATACATATGTTGGATTCTTTCTTTCTTTGCTATATATCCTTTTTTATTTTATTCTTTTTGTCTCTTTTTTGTCGATTTTTGATTTTGCTCATTTTTATTCTGTATTCTCATAAGACATTACCTGTCCTGCCTACTTGCTCTTGTGTCCATTCGAGTAGTATTCGATTCTCAAGCAACGTTTCTTTTCTTTCTAGCTCTTTCAAGTTATATTATATAATTTCTGTGTTTATGTTTTAACAATTCTAGTACATGTTGATCTTTTGTAGCTTGCATAATTTTCTTAGTGTTTTCAACTTATTTTGAAATACTAGGTTAGATTTTTATGCATCTAAGGTGGACACAGGTCCAGACATTCATGGTGGGTAAACTAGACAATCATCCTGCTGA
>NC_059143.1:54752502-54835002 GCF_020740605.2 Lemur catta
CTCCAGCCTGGAAGCACTGGCAATGCTATCTCTTTCCTGCTGCAGTGATGTGATTATGGCACACCTGAGAGGAATAGTGTTTCCAAAAACATGGAAAGAAAATTTGAAACAAAATAATGAGAATTAATATAAACAATACCTAAGGCTTATGCATATGTGGGATTAAAAACACTTGTGTATATTCGAGATGGGAAGTCAAGCAGGGTTTTAGTGAACTTTGTCTTTTATCTCACAAGTTGCATTTTCTTTTTATATCTACAGTTATCCCTTGGAACTGGAGCAGGATTGGTCCCAGGACCACCCTTGGATGCTCAAGTTCCTGATATAAAATGGTGCAGTATTTGCATATAACCTGAGTGCATCCTCCAGATGCTTTCAATCAACTCTAGATGACAAACAACACCTAGTGCTCGGTAGCTGCTATGTAAACAGTTGTTATACTGTATTGTTTGGGGAACACAACCTGTACATGTGTAGCACAGACACAATCACCCTTGTTCTTTCTGGAATATTTTCAGTTTGCAGTTGGTTGAATCCACGGATGTGGAGAACTCATGGATAACAAAGGCCAACTGTATTTAATTAAAAAATGTGAGCAGAGCTATTAATTACCAATCTTAAAAGAAAGGCATGATCCCTTGATTTCTGTATACAAATCACACTTCTTGGATTAAAAGTACTACTATAAGCTTGATTTTTCTTAATTATAGAAAAAGATTGTTATTTGAAAATTGGACATCTCAAGTGTTGCCTTCCTTCTAAATATTGAATTTCCGTATCCTTGTCCTTCATGTCACACATAATTACATGTGGAGAAACGCACACAAGTGTGTGCATGTTTCCTTGTACCCTATGATCTCAGGAGATTTGAATTGGTCTTGGATTTTCATTTTGTAATTTATTTCATGAACATGTAGACACTATGTTATAGGAAAACTTTTCCTTTTTCATTCTTTTAAAACATGTTCATGTCATGTTACCATATTCCTAAATCTGTTAATGATACAAAGAGCGTGCATACGTGTGTGTTCAATGTTCAAGAACAGATGCAAAATCGCTTTCTCAAAGAGACAAGAGTGGTAGAGAGAATTGAATCTTTCTATCCACTGAAAATATCATGAAACCGTATTCAGATAGAAGAAAACACTTCCATCATATAATGTCAAAATGCTTTTGAAACTGTAAAAATAGATGCAACAAGATTAAACCCTCATTGAAAGCATCCTATGTGTCAGGAATTATGCTGAGTTGTGGGAAAGTGACAGTAATCAAAAATGCGTAGGCAATGACCTTGACGATGCCTCTCTCTGATGCAGGACGAGCCGTTGGTGTCACAACACTCAGGAGGAGTGAGGTGGGGCACGGCAGCGAGGGTTAGGGCCAGGGTTAGCTGGGAGCAGCAGGCTGGGTGGGCCTGTGCAGGGGGAGCTGGGCAGGTGGGCGCTGGGCAGGTGAGCCCTGTGCAGGTGGGCACTGGGCAGGGGGAGCTGGGCAGGTGAGCCCTGTCCAGGGTGAGCTGGGAGAGCCAAGGAGAGGGACCGGGCGGGCAGGGCAAGAAGCCCACTGCGGGGAGGGACAACACGAAGGCTGGGAGGGCCTCACCTGTCCTGTGCAGCTCCCTCAGCATTCGCCTACTCGTAAGACGGGGCGGCTGGAGAATGAGACTGGAATCTGGGCAGGACCCGGATCTGCGTGGAGGAATGGTGGGGGTGGGGTGGGGGTGGCGGCGTCTGCAGAGCCAGGTGGACGGACTGTGGGACTGCACAGTGACTGGCTTCCCCAGGATCAGGGTCCTCCTCACATAGCAGTTTATCATTTATTTTCATAATCATTACAATCACTAAAGACCCGAGGGCCGTCTCAGAAACTCGGGATCCCATTCTTTAAGTGGCCAAAGTCAGCTGCTTTCTGTGCCGCCGCGACCGCCGCACACCTCCCAGCAAGGATGAGGGGTTTGCAAGTCACTAATTTACTCTTTTAGTTAAAGGTAGAACAAAAATAAATAAACAGATAAAACACCAAAAACAACGTGAAGATAAAAATAAATCTTTGCCTGAATTTATCAGGAAAGGATAAATGATATGAATGAAAGGATGTAGCCTTTTAAATAAAAAAAAAAGAGGTGTTTATATGTTGGAAATCTTATTGTTCTAGTCTAGATCCTCCTTTTTGTTAAAAAAAAAAATAGTCTATTCTCTGTCTCTGTCTCTCTCTCTTTTTCTCTCTCTCTCACTCACACACCAAGAAACAAAAGCACAACCATCCTGGGCAGACCCATTGGGCATATCTTTGCAAACTTAATCCTAACGATACTAATCTATTTATCTGAGAGTAGGAAGAGGAATAAATGTTCCAACAGATTAGAATTTCTGCTCTTTCGATATATTTAACTGGGAACCAAATTAGTGAAAATCAGCCAGAGAAAATTCAGTATCTGGAAAGGGTTATGCAAGTCTCTGTAAAAACAGGCACGGAGACATCGTTTGGAACAAGCACGAGAGAGAGAACCCTATGGTGTGTGGAGAGGACATCGTTACCGCAACTTCCTTTACTCAGAAGGGCGCTTGCCCGAGGGTGCCACACCTTGTCCCTTGTGTTTGCACGTGTAATCTTGTATTTTAATCAAACCTTCTAATCTTCTTGAACCTCAGGGAGACAGACATTGTCATCTCTGTTTCACAGCTGGGGAACACTGTCAGAAGACAGAAGCTACCGTGGAGCTGGTATTCAAATCCATGTCGACTCTCAGTGCTGTGGGGAAGTAATTCGGATGGCAGCTGGACACTCCCCAGGTGTAAGCACAGATATTAGCCAAGAATGGGGCCCTTGATTCAGGCACAACTGGATTTAAATCCACTTACAAGCCCTAATACCTTGCTATGGTTACTTAGTCTCTCCAATATTCATTTTCTTCACGTTTAAAATTTGAATAACAGATTTTTTGTAAACATTAAATAGATATGCATGGAAAATATGCAACGCAGTGTCCAACAGGGTAAATACCATTATTGAGATTAATATTTGATGCTCAGAATCATTTTGTTATTCTCAATGTTATTATTTTTAGCTCTCTTTTGTGGATGTTTTGTTTCTCCTGCAGTACAAAGCAGCGTTTTATAGCACTGGCCTCTGAGAGCTCTGATTTAAGTCCTGGTTCCCCGAAAGGGTCATAAGATGCGTTAGCAGACCCAAGAATCCAGTAAAAAGAGTGCCGGCTCTTCAGCTCGGTGGCGTGCTGGGAGAGCACTCAGACGTGCTCCCACCAAAGACGTCTGGATTGGATATCTGCAGAGATTTGTTCGTTATGTTTCCTGGTGACTGCTGGTGCATTTCTTTGGGGGCAAAGAGCCAAAGGAAAAATAAACAGGGGGCAGATATGACATATTTATTCCCTGGCAACACTTCAACAGGGGTTAAAGCCTTCAGCAAGGAAGATATCTGACAAATCAGTAATCTAAGCTTCTCTTTAACTTTTGCTACCTAGTTTTTTTCTTGTTTTAAAAATGACACTTCTAAGCCTGTGTTTTCAGTAAGACCATTAAAACTTTCACATTAATACCTATGTCTGACTTTCATGCATATTGCATTTAAAGTAGAAACCAGATTTAGCCCTCACTTCTGTATTCCTGCAACTGGGAATAGGATCGGCGGTTAGAAACGACTCCTCGCTCTGTGTTGAACTGCAACGGGAGCCTGGACTCCTCCAGGGCTGGGTGCTCACACCGGGGACGCAGCGGACACCCAGCCTGCCTCCGCACGTGCTCACTATCCCTCCTGGGCTGGCTCAACACCCGGCATTGCTTATTTCAAGAAATTATTACACTGCTGTCAATGGAACAATAAGAAAAAATCTGTAAAATCCAGTAGCAGATAATCTCTAGCGCACACTGCCAAGAGCAGACAGGGTGGGGGACCAGCGCTGCCGCCCCCTACACCTCGTCCCTGCGCCTCCCCAGCGTGAGCTCCTCGTGGCGCCGGCCTCGTCGTCTTTGAAATAACGAGGCTGTGCCCCTTCCTGGAAGGGTGTCCGCCAGGAACGGGGGTAGGGCGGGCAACGGACCGGGGCCTGGAGCTCCAGGCGGTGTTCCGTGCTGCTGTCAATAGCTCGATGACCAGGAGGATGCTCCGAGACGAGCCGTGCCATCCCCGGGGGACAGCGGCGCCCCTGCGGGCAGCGAGGCGTCTCTTCCCTCCCCCGGCCACGTCCCGCGAGGACAGCCTGGCGCCCCTCCCCCCCCGGCCTCCCCTCCCCCAGCAACCGGAAAGGGCGGAGCTCGCCGACGCAAGTACGTCATACACCTGCGCCGGGGGAAGCGCGTCATACACCTGCCCAGGCGCCCGCCACAGCGTGTTGCTCAGGCGGTGTCGGGAAGTGGAGCTGCGTTGAACTCTAAGTAGTTTACATCAAATTGGACAGAACGGCTCCTGGAAATGAAGTCTGAAACCTGAAATTTGAAGAGAAAGATCGTCTGCGTTGTGGGCGCGCCCTCCCGGGGGCAGGTCCGGCGACGTGGCCAGCACGGGCGCGGCGCTCGAAGCTGGGTGAGTGGTTTTGCGTGAGCGATGCCGGGACCTCGGGCACCGGGACCGCCTTGTTTCAAGCCCTGTTAACACCCTGAGGGGGTCTCTGACACGTGGCCGCGGGGCTGGGCCTTGTGGCCGCAGCGTCCCCCCCGCCGCCGGCCCTGCCCGCGCTCTTGCCCGGGTGGAAGACCGAACCCCCATCAGGCAGGGCCACTCATAGAACCCCGCGATATTTTGAGACAGGCGCCTCTGTGCCTGGGACGTGTGGCTTTCCGGGTGGGACTTTGTGCCGTTTCTGGAGCTCATTTTTAATCTGTGCTTTGTCCCAGGGTCTGCGGGACCGGAGGGCCGTGGGGCTGGGGCATCGCGGTGAGGGCGGGCCTGGGGGGGGCCCAGGGCAGGCGGGGGGAAGGGGAGGGGCGCAGGGGGGACAGGGGGTGGGGGGGTGCAGGGCGGGCGGGGGGGACGGGGGTGCGCAGGGGGGACAGGGAGTGGGGGGGGCGCAGGGCAGGTGCCCAGGCCCCTGCGAGGCTGTGCAGGCGCAGGCCTCCCAAGGGCTGCTCCGGGGACGTCCGTGCAGATCTCCCCGCACGGAGGTGAGGACTCGCAGGTACTGGGACCACGTGTCACGGTGGGGACGACAGCACATTGCTTTTTAGGAGCAGCTGCTGCTGGGTGAACTGCTGGCCCTTGTAGGGTTCAGCCCCAAATGAGTCAGTGTGCGTTTGTGCATGGGCGTGTTTCCTGACAAGGAGATGGCGTCAGTGTATGTGTAAGGCTGCTTCGGAATTTGGAGAGCTGCTGTGCTGTGCCTGCACACGAGGGTCTGCACAGAGAGCAGTCTGGGGACCCCCAGACCCGACTCTGCACACCGTAGTGCGGGTCTGCAGACAGGGCTGGCCGTTGAGAGCAGGTGTTAGCACGATCTCCATCCCTGCTGCTCCCGCCTGCGCGGTGACTTATCGCATGACTTACAGGCTGAGAACCACGGTAGTGAGAAATACATGTGAGCAGTTTCAGATTACGGTTAGCACTGGGCACGTGCTCATGCACACGCCCTCATTGTTCAGAACCCTCACCAGCCTCCTGGGTGCTGCGCTGGGCGGGGCCGATCGGGGAGGGAGAGAACCTCATGGGTGCTCACAGTGGAGCCTCGGGGTGCTTTGGGCAGGTGAAGGAAGGACACAGGTCGGGAGAGGTGGGCGGGGTGGAGGATGGATGGCTAGACCAGCCTGGTGAGCACCCAGGGAGACAGAGGGCAGGGAGTGGGGAGAGACACCACGGAAGGTTTCAGGGGGAACCATGGCAGGGGCACGGCCTCTATCCCCTGGGTGTTAAGTGGGGGTTCCCAACCCTCCTCACGTCGGAGCCGCCTGCCACCCTGCAGGGAACGCCGATCCAGGGTGATCTGTTTTGCTTGGTGCCGAGGGGCTCACAGGGTGCTTACCCAACCGCTTCAGAGCCAGGAATTCCACAAACCGTTCTTTAATTTATGTCGATCTTAGAAGAATTAACTTATAAAGTGGCTTAGAGATTTATGGGGAAATATGAATCTAATTCCAGCTGACGAGTTCAGCAGGACTGTGCAGCTCAGAGCAGCCTGCACCCGCTCCCCTTGCTCTAGCAAGCAGCATTTAAAGTTGAGTGTTAATTGTTTGGCTTAAAAGTGTAATTTATTTTTCACTGCTGAATTAGCAATACTTAGGCATATTATGCATGCTTTAGTAAAGAGAGCAGATTAGTTAAGCTTTCGCACATGGTTCTGAGAGGTCTGTGTTTGGAATTGAGCGTGAACCACGCCAGCGAGCCAACCTGCAACACAGACACAAGTTGCCGTTACATAAATTAGGCGTCTGTTTTGTGCATTGCTGAAATTAGTGAGTTGTATTCATAAAATATTTACACACTGTATTTATAGCTGTTATTGCTCAGTGCCAAAGGAATAAATTTTCTATCTCAACAAGCAAATGAATTTCCCACTTGTTAAACTTAACCCCCGATGTCCATATGTTCAGTTTATTTTTCTGTGTCATATTCGGAAGAGTGGTTCATGGATCTGAAGGAAGTAGCATTTCTTTTTTATAGTTGTGATGCTGGAATCATCGTGACTCTAAATGGAAAGGTGGGTTAGTTAAATATAAATGTATTAATATTAATCTCAGTAGAAGTAGTAGAGCAAGTAGCAGAGAAGTGTCACAGCGAAAGTTTTCCACATGTGGCCCAGATACCTGTGTCTATCTGAGGTGCTGTTACTGACCCCAGGGGGCCAGGAACCTCCTGAAATTTGTGTCAGTTGCGTACTACGCAGGATTAAGCACAGTTCGGAAATTCTAGGAGGCTAAATACGTAAGAATTTCTACAAATTCTCAAAGGGCTATGTGATTTTAAAAAAAGGTCGTTAAGAACCATTTAGCTCTTTGGTTATAAATTATGCAATGCTAAAAATAGACATGAAGTTTTACAGGTAAACCAGCAATCCAAACGTTACTGTTGAAATGTGTCCCTTCCCAAACGCAAGTGTTGCCGGTGTGATGGAGCCAGGAGGTGTGACCAGGCCGTGGGCTCCTCCCTCTCGAGTGGAGTTCAGGCCCTTGTAAGAGGCTCCACATGGTGCGTCACAGCTTGTTCTTCCTTCCACCACGTGAGGACTCCGCACAGAGGCCATCACGAAACACCGGTGCCTCGATCTTGGACTTCTCTCCTTCCAAACTGTGAGAAATTGGTTTCTGTTATTTATAAATGGCCTGGTCGCAGGTATTCTGTTAGAGCAGCACAGATGAGCTAAGACAGAACCGGTGCAGGAGGAGTGGGCTGTTGCTTCTCCTGTGATATCTCAGGCCTTCAGGTGACGCGGCAGACTTCAGACATCTAGCTGAGAACCAGATCCAGCCGGCGCACACGGATCCTGGCTGCGAATGACCACGGAACAACTGTGGTTGTGGGAAATTAGGGAAAACCTTTGTCCTAGGTCTTGGGAAAAGTTTTAATGAATGACACAGCAAAGGAAACTTGGCAAGATACACACACACACAAACATGTTCAGATACACTTCAGTGCCCAAGTTTCTTACTTCAATTTTTGTAGACAATGTCTTCTAAAATATATATAAAAAAACACCAACGTGCACATACCCTAAGCACACATCCATCACCTGTTCATACATCTATTTGCACCAACTCCCAGGCGCGCCCAGGCAGGTAGAGAGAGGGGAAGTAGTCCGTGTAGCGAGAAAGCCCAGTCCAGTTGGCCAGGCGTCCCGTACCGCGGCGTGGACATAACTGTTGGAGAACATGCACATTTACTTATGCATTACAAAATATGCTGCAAACCTGCATTTGACTCTTCAGATACTAAAGCTAACTCTGGAGATTTCAGTTTCCAGTGATGGCAAAGTAGACTGTATTAGATTCACCCCCCTGATAATCACAAGTATAAGCTCTGCACAAAATACTTAAAAATCAATTTTTGAAGGTGCCAAAGAATTACCCAAACCTACAGAAACCGAAAATGTATAAATTTTGCAATGAAAGAAAAGAGCCACGGGAAAGAGATCCACATTTGCTTGTCTTCTCCCAGGAGGGAACTTCCCCACTTCTCCAGGCCATGAGCAGCAGGGCTCCAGCAGGAGGTGACAGTCCTTCAGGGCCTGGAAGGCAAAGGCTGGGTTTGGGGGATGCCAGAGCTGATGGAACTGAAAAGAAGAATCACAGGGAAAAAAAGAGCTCTAGAGAGACCAGCCCCCAAGTGTGGGTGGAAACTTCCTCACATCACTGCTGACTCCTGGACTGTCCACCAAGGAGTGAAACTTTGAGGGTCTAATATTAAAATGTCAGCAGGAAGACTCAAAGATCTGAGGAGAGGCCTTTGAGGATCTGGCTAACACTGGGAGTCAGAGCTCTGCGCACCTGCCAAATCACGCAAACCTACCGAGCCTTTGAGGTTTCCCAGTAGCTCCAAAGGGAGGTAAGCCTTGAGTAAAAACATGCTCTGGGGCCGAGATCAAAACAGACCTGCTCAAGCAAACTGTAAAACCAACCTGCTGGCAAGATACAGGCAATCCACTGGTAATTTAATTGTCTGCTAGAAAAATAACAATTTTTAGAGAAAGATAACAAAATCCAGAGTACCAACAAGGTATCATTAACAATGCTCATTACACAGTAAGAAAATAAGTAAAAATATTACAAAGGCAAATAAATAAGAACATGAAACTCACAGTCAAGGGGAAAAGCAGCCAACATTAACAGACCTACAAATTACCTAGATTTTGGAATGAACAGACAATGACTTTAAAATATTAATAGTTATATGTAAAAGAATCTATGGGTAGGTGGATAAGATAGATGAAATAGTTGTAATGTTGGAGAATTTCAAAAGAGTAATGAAAGCTGAAAAAAATTGGAAATTGAGAAAAGGGAAATTCTATATGTGAAAATATGATACCTGAAATTAAAAAAAAATTATTAGATGGAACCAACAGAAGATGGAACACAACAGAATAAAGAATCAGTGAACCTGAAAATACATCAGTATCAATAATCCAGCCTAATCACAGGAAGTAAAAAGAAATAAATCGAAATGAACAAAACAACAACAAAATCCTAGAGCCTAATGACTTGTGGGAGCAATCAATTAGGCAAATATAGGAGTAATTTGAGTCCCAGAAAGAAACACAAGAGAGAGAGAATGAGGCAAAATAAAATATACATATTTAAATAAATATTGAACAAAATTTTCTAAATTTAACCCAAAACATCAGCCTATAGATCCAGAAAACCTCAAACAAACCAAATGAAAAAAAAAATGATAAAAGTCTTATAAGTAGAGAGGGGAAAAAAGACATCACACACTTAAGGACAAAGACGTTTCCCATTAGACAATTTAAACTAAAACACAATGAAGCAACCTCTTTCAAAATCTGAAAAAAATGTGAAAACATTGCCAACATAGACTACAATATCTGGTAAATACATCTTCCAAAAATTAAGAGAAAATAAAGACATTTTCAGACAAGTAAAGCTTAGAAAATTTGTTTTCCTCAGCTTTGCGCTATAAGAAATGCTACAGAAACTTCTCCCAGCAGAATCAAAATGATGTCACAGTGAAATAAGGAGTTACAGGAATGAATGCAGAATATTGCAAACATGTGGGAATATCTTCTTAATTATTTCTTGCTTTTTAAAAATTATTAAAGGAATATATACAAGAATATTTAAATATATTAAAGAATATTTTCTTAACTAGGTCTTGTTTTAAAAATTATTTAAAATTACTGTTTAAAACAAACACTAAAACAATGTAGTTTGGGTTTTATAACACATATAAAAGAGAAACATATGACAATAATAATATAAAAAGTGGAGGATGTTGTAAGATTCTTACATTAAATATATAGTGGCATAATATTACTTTAGTGTTGACCATAATAAGTTTTATCTAAGAGAAAATAAAACAAACAAGCAAAAAGACAAGAATAGTTAAAAGGCAATAGAAGAGAAAGAATGCAATACTACAAATTACTTGATTAAGCAAAAAGAAGGTAGGAGAAAGGGAAAAAAAGACAGGGAAGAAAATGAAAACAAATAGCAAGTTGTTAAGTTTAAATCAAATCATGTTAGGAATTACATTAAATATTAATGTAATTGACACTACCATTAAAAGGAAGAGATTGCCAGAATGCATAAAAAAGAAAGACCAAACTATGTACTGTTTATGAGGCATAATTTAATTACAAAATCATAGAAATGTCAAGAGTAAAAATATGTACAACTTTATTATATAAACATTAAGTATATTAACCTGCTATATT
This sequence comes from Lemur catta, assembly GCF_020740605.2. Taxonomy (NCBI): domain Eukaryota; kingdom Metazoa; phylum Chordata; class Mammalia; order Primates; family Lemuridae; genus Lemur; species Lemur catta. The sequence continues at coordinate 54,762,836 of NC_059143.1, forward strand.
AATATTCAGGAAATAATAGAAACTTAGGATAAAGCGGTTCAATTTATGAATATAAAAGGTGACTGCTTCAAGATGATGTAGTAATACAATGTCAGAGGCTCAAAATGCTTGAGGCAAAATAGAACTAAAGAAAGAAATTGATAAATCCTTGCATAGTTGGAGATTGTAACACCGTTCTCTTTGTAATTGTTAAAACAGATAAACATAAAAAAAGTCAATGTGGATATAGAAGACATCATTGTCAACAAAGTTGACTAATTGACACTTATAACATTCTATGTGCAGCAATTGCAAATACAGACTATTTACAGATGCACGTGGAACTTTCACCAATAGAGACCACATACTGTGCCATAAAGCAAGTCTCATAAATTTTAAAGGATTGAACTTGTACCAAAGAGTCTGACCATAACAAAATTATATTAGATATCAATAAAAATAAAATGTTTTTAAAATGTCCAACCGTTTGAAAATTAAGCAAGATACTCCTAAAGAAATCTACAAGTCCAACATAAATCTCAAGGAATTAGAACATATTTTGAACTAGATGATATTGAAAACTCATCATAGCATTTGTAGGGTGTGGGAATAGCAGCTCTTAAAGGGAAATTGATATTTTAAATGCTTATATTATGAAGAACAGGTTTAAGCTCTATGATATATCCTAAGGAAGTTAACAAGAGTGAATTAAACCAAAAAATGCAGAAGGAAGAAGTAATAGAATGAAATACACACAAGTAGAAAACAAAGCACAGAGGAAGAATAATAAAGGCAAGAGTTGGCAACTGGAAAAAATAGAATCAATAAAACTTTAGCTAAAGTAATAGAAAAAGAAAACACACAAATTACAAATACCAGAAATAAAAGAGATAAAAATCCCTATATAGTCTGCATATATTAAAAGGAAATAAGAAAATAAAATGGAGAACTTTATGCCAATTAGTTAAACAACTTTGATGAAATGGACACATTTTTTGTAATACATGACTTAACAAAATGAATACTAACTGGAGTACAGGACGCTCCCAGTCCAGTGCAGCGCGCCCTGCTTTGTGAGTGCCTGCCCTGTGCAGGAAGGCAGTCTCCGCCGCTGTCAGCTGACCCGGAAAGGTAGGGACGTCGCAGCTAAATGCAGTGTGAAAAGTCAAGTCCACACCTCCTGCTTATCTATGTTGTGTATCTATCATGGAATGGGTCGTTATTTACTCATGGTGATACAAACTGAAAATAGTAACAATGTAGCAAAGACCAGGAGGAGAAACGTCTCTCTGAACATGATTTTTTATAGGAAAAGATCATTTAAGAGGTTATCTGTTTCATAGATATTAAAATAGAGAGTAAGAGAATTTTTCTGGCATCAGAAGGATCTCCGAACTGTGAGATGATAACAAAGTATTGTCATGGAGATACCAGAATCGAAGAATTCGTATAAAAACAAGAGTTATGCCAGGGGTCAAATGCTCACTAAATTCAGTGAGAGGAGAACTGACTGCAGGAAGTTTAAACAGTGCGTGGAAGAGCAGGACACTCTGGAAGGGCCACCGGTGAAAATAATGAAGAAATGGTAATTCTACCTAAAACTCCCGGATGTGTCTAAGGACCAGACCAGACACTTGAAACAAAGGAGGAGGGAAAGACACAACTGAGTTAAATTTTTCTGAGTTGAAAAGTGATTAAATCCTGTAAATCAGTGGGATTCACCGATTATGGCCAAGGTCAGTGAAGACACTGGAGTCATGGTCCCCTACTCCACGTGACTACTGGCAGGTGAGGCCCCGCTGGACGGACTGTCCTTGTCCTTGCAACGGCTCTCCTTGGTCTGTCCCCTGCCTCCCGCGATGCCCGTTCTCACCACCTTTGACCCTCCAGTGCTCAGCCTGGCTGCGGACCCCTGCGGACCCTACTCATCAGCACTCCTTGCTGGTTGCTATTGTGTCCTTGCTGTTCTCTCCTCAATTGTAGATTTTCTGTCACAAAACCCACAGTGGCTGTCCCAAGTCTGCCGCATTCTCCTCAAACTTGCACACCTGCGTGTCCCCATCACAGCTGCCCTCACGCCCACCTCCCCGTAAACCTGAGAGACACGGTGAAGCCCTGCATTCCACACTGTCCATCTCCTCACCACCCAGATCCTGTCCCTGCTGCTCACCCCACGCAGTGGTCACACAGTGTCAGTCCGACCCCAGCCCTGCCTCTAGCGCAGGGGCTCGCAGACGCCCGCAGCAGTCTCCTGACCAGCGCGAGGATGGACGACTCCACGTCTTCATCCCTGCTGTCGCTGTCGTCTTGTGAAATTCTCTGTCCCATTTTTTTCTTTTGACATAGCAATTGTTGTCTCCTCCTCCTCCTCCCTCTCTCCACCCCCCACCCTCCTTCCTGATCCCAACGTCTGTCAATGAAACAGTTCTCCCCAGGGTCCTCCTCTCTCTCACTGTGTCTCCCGGCTTTCCTCCCTTACGGTCCTACACACAAACGTCTGATTCCAGATAGGATCTCAAAATCCATGTTTTTAAGCTTTGCCTCACTCTTGAGAGCCTAAATCCACACATCAATTGCCTTTTAAAGTTCCTAATCTGAAATATAAACTGACAACTTAAAAAATATTCAAGTAAAATTCATGACTTAAATCTGCTAGCAAAGTTGTGGCGAGAAGCTTCCGGCAGCTCCAGCAGGCGAAGGTGCAGACAGGGACAGACTGTGCAGGAGCAAACTCTGTAAGCGCAGATCCCAGGTAGGTCTGCAGCCAGAGACGGTCTCACTGCCCTGCCTGTGACGGCAGGTGAAGACAAACGCGAGCTTCTTGCCAGTTCATACGGGAAAACTGAGTCAGAGCAGTGGAAGAAAAATGTGAAACCTTTCTGAGGAAGCAGGTAAAAATGAGACACAGAATTAAATGTCACAAGAAGATAAAGAGTGAGCTACGCAACTTGCCCAAAATCACAAATGAAATAAGGAAAAAGAATCTTTTGATTTTGGAATATTCACAGTGGAAGTTTAAACTTCTCGAGAGCTTGTGTTATGTTAGATCTTCCTGAAGAAGCTTGGATAGCAAATTACCTATTTACCGTATTATTTCTAGTTTTGAGTCCATTACCCAATTTTTTAGAAAAAAACATTGTATTTTTTTTTTTTTGCCTACCTGCGTAACCATCATAGCATAATTCTAGAGCATTCCAGTCACCCCTAAAAGATCTCCCGTGTTTAATTGCAAGTCAGTCCCCACCCAGACTAGCCCAGTTCTTTCAGTATCCATAGAATTGCCATTCGTAGACATTTCATATAAATGAAAACACAACATGTGGGATGTTATTCCTGGCTTCTTTCATATGGCGGATTTTTTTTTTTAGGTTCATCAGTGTTATAGCCTGTGTCTTCTTTAACTACTTGATGCATTATTTAGATATAATGGGCATCTAACTTCCACAAATGAAACTATCATAAGACTAATGTGTTCTATGTAAAAATCTTTTACTTAAAGATCAAAAACAAAGCTAGGATGTCTGCTCCCACCAATTTGATTCAACCTTTTACTGAAGGCTCTCGCCAGTGCAATAAAGCAAGAAAAATAAATACCACATGCATCTTACCTTAGAACAAAAATGAGTTTAAATAATTTTCAAGTATTTTTAAGGGAAGATTACAAAAATCAAGCATTCAGTTTTATTTAATTTTGTGAAAGTACAATTGTTCTCATGTTAAGATGCAATCATCCACGTTTATTCCTAAATATAATGTCTTCAGAGTGGCCAATTAAAAAAAAATCTATAGACAAGGTATTATCTAAACACATATACCCATAGCTATGTCTTACAGCAGGAGTTTGAGTGAAGAAATGTGCTTTCAGGGTCACATTAATAGCAGTAATTTGCTGAGTGTTAGCGTCATTCTGAGCCCACCCCTCAAGGTCACTCGGGCTCTGAGTGCCATTGAGGCGGAGCCCCCCGTGCTAGGCCCCCTTCTGGGCAGACCCAGGGCCCTACTGGATCCATGAGGTTTCTGGATCAAGGAGGAGATTGAAACACACTCGCAAATAATGCTGCTCCGCACCAGAGCTTCCTAAACTGTGTCCAGAAAACACTGAGTTTGCAAGTTGGCATATATTTCCTGAAAAAAAAAAAAAAAAAAAAAAAAACTGTTTAACCCAGAAATGCTAATTAAATGACTTAGGGAGATTTCTCTATCATAGGGTCTCTCAGAACCCCCAGCGAACAAGTGGGCCTTCTAAGTCCCCTGTGGGGTGTGGAGGACAATTTCTTCCCACTCTTATTTGAGCGTACACTCCATCCTCCCGCAGAAGATCTTTTAACAACTACGGGAAGAGCTAATGGAAGTTTGGGAAAGATTGCTGTATTATCTTGCTTTAAGTATTGGGTTACCTCTCGGTTTGTGGTGTTTCTTGCAGGGTGAAAGCAATTAAAATATCCCTACTGTTGGATTGTAGAAAAGGTCCCTTAAGCACTGCCCCACAGTGTCTAAGGCACCTTTTGCTGCTCTCCCCTGTCCCCCGGGAGCCCCTGGTTCTGGCATACAGAGTCCAGGTGACGCCTTAGGCTGTTGCAAAGTAGAGTTCAATGCATCTTTCTGCAAGTGCCCAAATCAGCTGCCAAGGCGATGTGGCCACAGCCCCAGATTCCTTCCCGCAAGGTGCCACGTAAATTCCAGCAGTCCACGCACAAAGCAAGTAATCCAGAGCTCTGAAGGACACGTAAACACTCCCCGTGGCCAATACGCTACAGCGCGATCATAACAGCCCCTGAGCTTTATGACACTCCCTTCATGCGTGCACCAGCTCTGCCCCCGTGACGGCTCTTGTTCCTCAGCACAGAACTGCACGTTCACTCTCGGTACCTTTTGTTTACGCTGTGCGTGATGACATAAGATCAGATAAAGGTTTTTCTCCCCAGACACCTCGTGTATTCTGCATTCAAGAATCTTAATTTTAAGACTTAATTCAGCAATTTTATTTGGAATTCATATAGTCTTTGTTGTGCCGCAGCTGTCTCCGTTCCCCCTGCTGGGTAGGAAACCTGTGCTTATTACCGCTCGAGAGAACGTTTCAGGCACTCACACGCAGGCGTGTTGGCGTGCTTTGATAAACACATGCAGAAAACTTTCAGACTTCATGCATATTTTTATTAGTTTCCTTCCCCCATGAGTGATCTCCAAGCACCAAACGAATACTCGCCAATTTTGCTTTTTCATTTCAAATTCTTTCTCATGCTGAGCAAATGGGAAAGTAGCTGCTTTCTGGTCTGTCTGAGAATTCCTCCGTTTTTAGATTCTGAAAAATGACTGTGTCTGCTGGATCACAGTAGGTCGATTCCACTAAAAAGCGATTGATGAGGCAGCACATGGGGAGCAAGCTCCCGGAAAGGCTCTGTGCACTTGGCTCGCGTCTCCGTTAGAGGAATTCCAGTCTGCTTAATTCCAAATTAAATGTTTGATGATGTTTACTGTTTTAATAAATCGAACATAAACTCTCAAATTCGTTTCCCTAAGTGCTTAAGGTCTAGTTCAATAACAGTTTATTCAAAAAATAACAATGCTTTGTATTGGAATCATCTTATTGAAAAATTTATTGGTCTAGGATTTATGCAGCTGCGCAATATTCTTATTGGGGGGGAAATGCTATGCACGAGACGTCCATGTAGTTCTCAAAGTCCGAGGACCTTCTCCAGTCAGTGGGACAGTGAGATATTTCTGTGCTTATTCATTCCTCCACCCTGGGCTCTTCAGGCAGGTCCTATCAGGGCTCAGGGCTGAGGCATGTGCTGCTATGCACGTGTCTGACATCTCATTTCCCGTATATCATGTACAGTGTGGGTACTCGTACTTGCAGAAATTCATTTATTAGAAACAAAAGTAAAATCTTTCCTCAGCTGGCATGAAAAGGAACAAGTCATTTCTTGCTGGCAAATCAGATTGCACTTTAAACCTTCCATCGCTTCTCCCTCGAGCTTGGTCATGTCTTCAGCACTCCGTGGTCGGATGCTTCCGTGGGTGACTGTCATCCCATCGAAGTGTTTGTGCTTGTCTATGACGTATTGTGACTTATGTTAATGACTGTGCCAGTGTTTCTCCTTTCAGTGCCCTCCAGGCAGGGTACTACTTATTTTCTATTAAAGCTGTGTCTAAATACCCAAAAAGCAATGAGGAATTGAGACAATTAGTGGCAAACTTAAGAACAATTATTCCAGCCTCAGTTTCAAAGATGCTTTGATCTGTCGTGTTTTGCATTCTCTGCATAATGGCCCCAATTCTGCCTTTTACTTCACTTATGTGGCCGTGGCGCCAGCAGTCCTGCCCTCATTGCTTCGTGTTTTGAAACTTGTGTTGGCGCTGCACGGCAGACTGGGATCTCTCTGAACGCAGCTGTGCTATTTGTTATACTTTGGGAACCAGTGTGAATTAAAACCACCCCTGGAAGGCTGTGCATCAAACCAGGAAGGCATGAATAACTTCCACCAGACATCCCTATATTTCACACCAAGGCTCTGCCGTGTCGCAGGAAGGAAATGCATTTCACGAACACCTTGGTCGGGAGCTGGGTGAGGCTCCTGTGCCAGACGCAGTTTGATACCTGAGAACGTGGCCAGAGTGCAGCCCTCAGTGAACTGGGCAGGACACGGCCCACTGCGATGCTTGTGTTCATTATGGGATAATGACAAAACATGCTTGGAGGAGCATCATGTTGCAGTTTCATTTGCTCCTGATACAGTGGCTTAGGGGTTCATCCCAATTCTGAGACCCACGTACACTCCCACGTTCTCCGACTCCTGGGAGGAAAGGATGGCTCAGAGAGGGTGCGGCTCAGGGTGACCCAATCCCTCACGCTCTGTGTCTGAGGGACCAAGGCCTCGGCCTCTTTCCACTTGGCTCCATTAGCTGCAAAGCCCCCTTGTTCTCTTTAATTTTTAATTACCATTGTCTGTTCACCTTTGTTTTACCCATGACATCTTCAATTTAAACAGTATCAGAGAGGTTGATGTGAATAGTTTTCTTTTCAGCTTAAGTGACTGCAGCTCGTTTAGTTGTTAATTATGCAGGGAGGTTTGCATGGCTGAGGCTGGTAATTTGAATATGCTCTTGATGTCAGGTCTGTCTGGGCGGCTGAGCTTGTAAAAGGATTATGATGATGTATATATGGTTCATGGCTAAGTGGGCTAATGAAAGTACCTCATTTAATCAAACACAATTAATTAAATTAACTTATGATATTAACCCATCTTTTCGTGCATGTATAATTTATATTAATTGATTTGCTGCATTCGAGTTGACCAATCAGGTGGGTTGCTGACAGCCTAAGGACTAAGGAGGTGTCATTAGCATCACTTTGATGCAAACCATAATTGATGGGTCAGTGTGTTTTAGGGATGTAGCAAAAGCTTTGCTAATTGTCATAAGAAGTTGAAATTGATTGTGTCTGCATTAGTACATAAATTTAAATTGATTAATGTTTTGTTCTAAAATTAATGTCCATGCTGGATGGGTGATACAATGCTTTATTTATTGGATTCATTAATGCAGTCTAAGGAAAAAATAGTGTTGAAGTTAGGTAACTGAGGGTAGATCGTTAGGAATGAGTTCAGTGGAACCATGGAGAGACAACAGCGGTCTGACACCCAGGCTGTGCTGCCAGCTCCTAAGCCTGCTCCTTAAAAATGTTTGAGCATGAAAGCCTCTGGTGAGACCATCCAGGTCGAGCATTTAATTAAAGCCTCTTTAAAGACAATTACCATGGAAAACACCTTCGCTGTGGTGAACCGTGTGGGGCACTGGGGGGGGGGGGGGAGGCACGTTTCTGAAACATGATCACTTCCTGGCAGAGGCTTGGATGTTAAACGTCATCACAATTTATACCAACTTCCTCTACACAAAAAGAAAATGCTCTCAAACTTGCTTGAATTGCAATTTATACTTTACAGCCAATTGACAGAGATCATGAAATCTGAAATCACATACGCTTTATTAGAGCATAGAATTTGAGCCTGGGCTTCGTTTTTCATAGATGCTCTTATGTGGTGATTTTTATTCTGAAGATCTCTAGTTAATGTGATTTGAGACCTGCGTGTGTTTACGTTTTCAAACTGGCATTTCATTTGTTGGATATTCCTAACCTGGCATCTGATATTTTAAAGAATATTTGCTAAAACTATTCACAATAATAACATATCATGCTCATTTAGAATATTACTAAAAACATAAATGCATTGAGAACTAAGAGAGTGAGAGAGATCTACTGAAAAATCAGTTTAATTCATTTATAACTCCCTTTTTTTTTCTTACCAAGGAAAGCTTAACATCTGCTTCTTATAAACTGATTTAAATAGAAAATGTGTAATGCATCCTTTTACCAAATGGTTCTTTTTTTTATTGATGGAATAAAGCAGTTTGGCTGTTTGGTTTTTACTACAGTGCATTCGTGCTCTTAGAAATGGGGCATCTCTGTTTTCACAAGGAAACATTTTGAACTTCACACGCTAGAGAGAAGATTAGATATCTCTCTTTGCTGTCTTCCTGAAGTATGCAAAGTATTATTTACAGACAGCTTCCTGAGTCTGAAACACTTGAATTATATTCAAATATCGCTCCATGTGGTGGCACTATAGAGTAACAAACAATAATTGGTTCTCTGAGAGCAACTTCTTCTTCTTAACTTTTGTGATTGTGTTAATGGATGCTCTGCACTTGTTTTCTATTGTCAGATTTTAAGGACAGCAATTCAAAACTAAGTCATATTATTCTGAGACAGCAGTGATGAGCTTTGTCAGGGCTGCAATTGTATGTGCTGTGTAGGGAAAATGAAGTTCTTATTACTTGTTTAAATTATGTTTAGTGCTCCTGTTTTATTTATCCTAGAATTATACATGCCGAGTTTATGCTATACACATAAAATACATTTGTATATGTGTAAGCTTTTGAACATACAGCAGGAAACTAGCTTGGATTTGAATATTCCCACATTGTGATTTTTCTCTCCAAAATGAGGAAGAGAAAGAGCTCATTGCTTATTCCAATGGAAATATTAAAAATAAAATCTCCTCTCTTTCAAGAAAGTGATTTTGATTTCTTTAAGATACACAATGTAGAAAAAGAGTTATTCTCCCTAATACTGGATTATTTTTCAGTGGTTATTGGAATGAAACCACCGGCATCCTGAAAGCTGGGAGAGAATGGAGGTGGGGCGATGGCAGGAGACTCCAACATCTTAGGAAACAGCCTCAGAGATGGCCGTGGTTCTACAACATGAAACTACAGCATAACCCCTTAAAAATGTTAGCTGTTTTAAAAATTATCATTATGCTTTTGATGTTACTTTAAATCTCAAAAACAGAAAAACTGGCTCTAAAAATGTTCTTGCATATTGGCAAGGGCAGAATTCAAATGAGTATCTTGGGGATCCTGGTCTTAGATTTCAGTATTTCCTGTTTTTTCTTAAGATTGGGAAGGTAACAAAGATAGTGATATAAGTAATATTGTCTTAATTTAGCAGTTATATGAATGGGTCACAGATGTTCTAAGAGAAAATTAACATTGTTTTGTTAAAAAAAAGCACTTAACTCTATGCAGAACGCGGTGGCAGTTGGAATAATTATTTTGTTAATCAGGTAGTGGTTTACACCGAGGCGTAGCTGGGCTCTTTAGAGAGTTTGTTGCAGGGAGTCAGGCTGGGCACGCTGAAGGTTGGAGAGAAATAGAGGTCCAGCCTCCGCACACCTGCACGGCCGCCTCGGTGGAGGGGGACGGACGCAAGGCCTTGGGCAGAAGGTGCTGCCTGCCTGCTTCAGAGCGGGCCCAGGAACAAGCACTGGCTTTTGCTAGGCGTTGCACCCCAAAATTGTAATCATCAGTTCCTCTTCCTACACCCCAGCTGAAACACTGCGGTTCTCAGACCCCAGGTAGAACAATTCTGCCGGCAGTAGGTGTCACTGCAGTCAGTGAGAATTATTTTGGAGAGTTGCTAAAGAAAGGAAAATGATTTCCAAAGTCCAAAAGGAAGAATTATCAAAAAATACTGGCCAAGTAGAAGGGGAGTGTTTTTATAACGTGTTGTCATGAATGTTAAGTTATTAGAGTTCAATGATTAACTGGAGCTAAAACTGCTCTTGAAACCCTGCCCGTGTCTCCTGAGCCGGCTGTGGACGGTGTGTTCTGCCTTCACCTTGGTGAGCAGACAGGCGGCGCATCCCCTGCGAGATCCAGCGTTTTCTACATCCATTTTCTCTCTCCTTCCGGAGAGTGTCCAATACAGTTCGTCAAGCAAGTTTATCATGTGTCAAAACGTATTCTATAATCCAAATACTGCAAAACTAGTAGGGGCTTTTGGCTGGATGTTTTTGATGCACCTTAAAGAGCACGTGCCATAGCAACTCTATTATATATTTACACAGAAACTTTTCAGAGGGGAAAAATCATCTTTTTTAAAGGATGACTATGCCATTAAGTGTTTATTTTTAAGGCCACTTTATGAATGTTTGCAAGAATTTTCTTAATGCTGCAAGCACAAATAATGCTACAGAAGATCAAAGTCATTATTCATGTCAATTTTATTGTTGCCATATGGGGTTAGCAAAGAATGCTGAAAGAGTGCACTTTTATTTTTCACGTTAGACTCCTAGGTATAGACAACTATCAGGCATTCTAACACAGTTATTTAGATTTTACTTCATAAAAATACATACTTTGCCTATAGACTATCAATGTCTTATTGGTTTATATTTCTTAATGCTCTAAGGATAAAGATTTTATAATTTTATAATCCAGCCCTTTTAACTCACATGGTTTAATTTTGCTCCTATTTGGCATTTGCTTAGATAAAAAATGACGCACAGTTAAGGAATCCGACCTTGTCTAAGGATGCGGTCAGGACTGCATTGTTTCAGTGCAATCCGTGCCAGATGAGTCGGGTTTTTGTCAGAGGTTGATTTGCCTTAGATATATGTATTGCGTATTCAAAATATTTTAAAATGGATTTATTTTGTCCTCAGTTGGGCAGGTGACTCTTTGAAATGACCTGTTCTTTATAAACTAAAACTCTGAATTCTGTTGTGTTCTTCCACCCCTTCAAAAACAGCTAGAGAAGGTGTGACCCCTATGTGACCCTCAGAGTGGTTTAAATGTGTGATCTTATGACAGTTCTACAGGCAGAGACAATTGTCTATCAGAAGAGGCTAGTGTTGCTGAATTGCAATCAGTGCAGAAAGGAGTGTTCCTCTCACTAGTGCTTTATAGTCGTTTTCAGAGTTTGTGTTTTCTGTTAACTTTTGTACATATACAAGGAAAATACCATAAAAACACACACTTGTGCCTCAAACACATTTGAAAAAAATCAACAAGAAAGGTTATTAAATTTAAAAATTTAAAATTACACACAAATATACCCTGTCAGAAAAAAGTAACTGCTGTGTTTTGATCTATATTATATAGTTTATGCTAAATTAAATATTTAATTGCTCTTAAAACCTTAATTATAATTGAAATATTATTTTAAAAATAGGATGCTTCCATAGACTAAGAATATAAATTTCATGTTTAATTTAGGATGCTCTGCAATGGGAATTAAAATTTGAATTTTGAATTTTGCATACTGACATTAAACCACAGATCAAAATCCTGTGATTTCTGAAGTGACACATTTTTACTGTCACTTAGACTCTGCTCTGATGTGCTGTCTACGCAGTGGGATGCAATGCAATGAATTTCTTACCAGTTTTGCTGGGGGGGAGACCTTTATTTCTCAGCTATGAAGAACTGTACATGAGGGTGGTTAAACTGGGGGGAAGAATTTCATTTCAATGTGCTGAGAATAGTAATATGATTAATTAGTGTGGATAGATAGCGTAGGGATAGCTTTTAAATTGCCCTTAATATCCTTTTCTCATCAGTGTTAGCCCTGTAATATTTGTAATCCCAGAGTCTCAATATAACTTTGTATTTCTTGTATTTCTAGAAATTGAGGTTGTTTTTTTTTTTTTTATCATTTGTGGCAAAATAAGCTAAGCCCGATAGATTCCAAACGTAGGTACACATCAAGACAATGATGTCTATTGTCTTCACATCCATTAAGGTCTCAGGGTCAGGAGGCTTCTCGGAGACTCTGTCTAGTGTTTCCTTCTCAGTGTGCACAAGAAACCAGGGCTAAAGCTCTTCTTAGTACACAGAAAAGAGCTCTGAAAAAATGTGAAAAGAAAATTTGATTTAATAAATGCTGAAAGCTTGGTAAGACTAGGAATGCACATGCTCTTAAAAATTCAAACAAAAAGCAGAACAACAGGAAAGACCCTTGGCTTAGAAATGACATATTTTATGCTTCCTGCAAAGATGGCTAGAATATATAGGGGGAAAAACCCCACAAATATATAGCACATAGTTTGAAGTGTTATAACCAGTAACATTGATATTTCTCTATTATGAATATGCATCTTGCATTTTATTAATATCTTTCTATTTAATATTATAAACATTCACAAATACTAGTTTAAGAATGGAACATGCAGAAATTTCACAATGTCATTGATGGTGTGGTGCATGTGCCTGGCTGCACTGAATGTGTATCCGCAGCCCCTAAACGTGTGCTGCTGGCACGACAGTACTGCAACTGCACGTCTGAGCGTTTGCTGTGGAACCCTGGCGTGCGGTCCCAGGTCAGAACTGCTGCCACTGTCATGCTACTGAGTGAGCTCCACTCCTGCATCTGCCAGAATGTCATTTCACTTTGTCTTTGGTCTCATCTATTAATTTTATAAAGAAACCACAACGTATCTGACTATGGTATTTCCTTTAATAATGTCATGCTAAGTGTTCATGTTTTCAACCATTAACATTTGTGCTGGCTTGTTTCTGACATACATAATCATGCCTGTGAACACGGTAGTTGGTCTGGTCTGTGCTGGGAGTGAAGTCATGCTGCTCGGTGCGGACAGAGAGAGGGAGGATGCTCGGCTGTTAATAGAATTTGAAATCCACATATCAACATAATTACAAAATAAAAAACAATTATTATCCTTATATAAAAATGTTAACATTTAAAAATCAAATTTGAGCTACAAAAATTAGTATTGGGAAGTAAAGGTGTATTTATTAGCCTTTTAGGAAAAATATAGTATTAACATCTTTTGCCTAATTCATTAATTTTTAGGCATATGCATAAAAAGAATTTTAAAAAGTAATACTTGGTCAGCATAATACCCAGGAAGGTTAGTATTTATTTCCAAGTGCTGTGGTGAGTGAGCAAGGAACAAAGAGACTAACCCTAAGTGTAAAAATTGCTTATCTGTATAAATTGGCCCCAAAGGAAAATCTTCCGACTGGGTTTTCTTGTTTCTTGACGTGATCCAGTCAAAATCATATCTGCCCCTTGTCGTGGTACTCTAGGAGGGCGAGTTGAGTAAGGGGAACAGGTGCCTGGGCGTATTGATCAGTGACCATGGCAAAGAGCTCTTATTAGATGTTGAAGGTACCAGGACGGGGTGAGAAATGAAGAGGAGAGGGCAGGACAGGTTATTGATGATGGCAATAACCGCGAGTTGGGCTCCACACTGGAGCCGCGAAGGTGGCCAGATGAGCGCATCAGTATGGATGTGTTGAGGGGAAGAGACAACATGAAGAAGTATGGAGCGCAGCTCCCTACCTGGCAGAGTTATTAAAGTTCATTGAAGGAAGATGAACTGTTTCAATATGTTAAACACTCGAGGCTGTTAAGAGAGAGTTGCTGTCACAAGGAACACCATTGTTTGGGAAGCTTTTGTTGTCTTGTTTTTTTTCTTTCTTTCTCCTTTTGGAAATTTGAATTTGTTTTCACTCCAGCAGTACCTCCGTCTCTTAGCTCTCTGCACAGGCTTTGGAAAAGCAAATAAACACAGCCTCTCTGCACGAACTTGGTGAGCCTCTAATTGCTGAAAGTCACTGATCAGCTTGTGAGTCAACAAGGAGCATGAGGTTGGCTGTGCTGCATATATTTTAAATATTAATTTACTCATCCACTTGCTGTGAAGTCTCCTCCGCCAGCCTCTCCGCGCGCCGGGCCGTGTGCGGCACCTGGGCGTGCGCATCTGCGGTTGCGCGGGGTGGGGCGGGGCGCAGGGGAGCGATCAGGAGTTCAGCCACATAATTGGGAGTCAGAACATGCAATTTTAAATTACCCTAAAGTAATTAATTTGGGAGCCACAAAAATTAAGAAAAATAATTCTGCGTTTTGCTGGCGTACAGGGAGCTCTAAATGAAGAGACAGGCAACTCTCAATATAAATTTTGCTTCAGGGTTAGACTTTCTTCCTCTGTGGAAAGGTCACAGCAGGATTCAATGTTTTCAATCCTGCTACAGTGTAATGACATTTTAGGAGATGTTTGCAAATGTACACTAAGCTGCCCCGTTCAGAGCAGTATTTGATTTTAGTGTCTAAATTAGCCCTACTCGCTGCGGTCGGCATTTGTGTTAAGTAAGGCCTGAAACAAAGATGCGCAGCAACGTGTGGTCAGGAACTGTCACGACGGACGGGCCAGACGCCAGCTGGGTGCTTCTAGGCGTCCTTTGTTCTGCTGGGGTTTGGGTCCCACCACGTAATGACAAGTGACTCAATATTCCTATTTATTTACCTTTGTGGGTGTCAGGATTAAAAAGTTGTCTTTTAAGAAAGTTGGTTAGTTCAGTGGTTTTTGCTCATTTAAAACCTATGCTATTTCCAGAGTTATATGTCCCGTATTCCGGCATGAGATCTGACGTTTTGTATGTTATACCTTCTTCCAGACCGGCTGTCAGACCCTCCCCACAGTCCCTCCCTGGATTTGTGTGAGTGGAGTTGTGTGCTGTGTGTTCCGCCAGATGAGTGTTTGGGCCAAGTTGGACAAAGGATCATCCTGATTTGCAGTAGCACTTAGTGGGTTTTTTTTTCTTTTTTCTTTTTCTTAAAAAAGTATCTGAAATTTGAAAAATAACGTGAAAATAGTGAAACCATTTTGCAGATTATCGCTCCGCCATTCAGACTAGAGACTCCTCAGCTCTGCTCTGTCTGCAAGGTAGAACTGGTCTAAGAAGTCTATAGTCTATTCCATGCTGGCCACAACCCCATATAAATAAACCAATTTAACGCCATTTTCTGTCCTAACAAAAATAAAACGTGTCCCTGCTCAGTGAACCCGAGAGCAGCAACTCTATTTAAACATGTTTATCGCTGGCATCACTTAACCGCAGTATAGACTGGGCCTAAGAAGGGACCCCACACGGCAGCGTGGAATTGTCTAATTAAGGCGCCAGCCAGGAGCGCCAGGTGGATGAATCACCGCCATTAAGCAGGCGGCAATTACCAGGTGGTTAGAGAGAGAGGCGCACGCAGCCCGGGTGGCAGGGAGGCCCCATCACGTGGCGTGGTGACCCGAGCACGACTTCAGGTCCCTCCAAAATTGATTCCTTCCAGGCACAGGGCGTTCCGATGTAGCGTTCTTTTAAGCCTCTCCACATGGAAAGCAGTCCAATGACAAAACTAGGAAGCGATTTTATTCGATGGAAGTGTTGCTGGTAACAAAATATTCCTTCCATAGTGGCTGGACGAATGGCGAGGATTTGGGGATTCAACTGCAATTCAACATGCACTGTTTGAATTGCTTGCTGGTCTGTCCCTCCACGCGATGCAGACACTCGGTCCTTAGGGCAAGGCCTGCAGAACAGCATGTGCTTGACAGCCAGGACAGGGAATGTGGGGTGCTCGGGTTGGGCCAGGCCTCCCAGCCATGCTCCACCCCTGACCTGCTGTGTCTCCGCATTGGCACTGCCAGGCACCACGCAAGGGGTCATGTGCCCGCCCGTCCGTGGTCTGCCTCCCTCCCTGAAGCTGCCTTGTCAGGTTGTCTTCACAGCTGGATACCCGGGGTCTCTAAGACTTCCTGACACATAGTAGGTGCTCAGTGAATCTCAGTTGAATGAACAACTGAATCACCTAATGAGCAAGATGAATCTACACATCGGATAACATTATTCCCGTTTCACAGATGAGAAAACTGAGTTTCAAAGAGGCTAGTGCACTGAAGGTCATATCCCTTCTCATATACCTTCTGTTTTTAAGAGTAACATGGTCTAGTTCTCCATACCCTAAAATAGTTCCAGTCCCATCAAATTCTCTACTTTGAACTTGCCTTGTCTTGTTGGTTTATGTGTTGTGCAGTCCTGTAAGTATCCTAATATTGTCACTTAAACACAGGTTAAATGGTTATATGAAGGGTGTAATTAACATCTGCGCTGCTCCGTAGATAGAGCACATGAAGTGTTGTTCTGTAACGAAATGCTAGGGCAATCAGATGTCCTTCTAGCTGTGATTCTTTTCCCATCGTACTGTCACCATTCAGGGCAGCAGCAAGTACTTTCTTTCTTGGCTGAATTAAATCCCAAAATCTGTATTATGGCAATTTAAGATAGCCTTACAAGATTTTTAAAATCATGCATTCTTTTTTTCTCTTTAAATTTTGAGGGTTTTTAAAAATTTTTTCTTAAAAAATGGGGGTATACTACCTTTCTAAAATGATTTTTTAAATATCTTATTTTAGGTTTGAAGGGAAAACTAAAAGACTGACGCAGCTGCTTTTAATCTGGAGTAAATGTTGTCAGCCCTGGTTCACACACACCCCCACACACATTTGTTTTCAGAGATGCTTTCCCCACTTACCTTAAGTGTTTTCTAAGAATCGCATAACTTTGTCTAGTGTTGCCCAGGTTGGTAAGTATCGAGTTCTTATCAATCATTAGGCTACGGTCATGTTCTTCCCGTGAATGTCTCTCGCGTTCTTGAGTGATGATACACTCCACACAACTAAATACTATGGTTCTTCACAGGAAGTTGTGGGTTTTGAACACAAGTACAAAAATACAAAGTAACAGAAATTTGCCAGAGTCCATTGCGGCGGGGTGGGGGGGGGCAGTGAATGAGGCTGCCAAATTCCTGGGCCTGGATGTCTGGACGTGCCCCAGGCCGGGGGCCTGGCCGGATTGGACACTGTATGCAGGCTTTTGACCAATCCACCCTTACTAGGGAACTCCATATGGGTTTGGTTTTGGTTTTGGTTTTGGTTTTTTGCTGCAAACTGAACCCCTTCTGGGAAACCCACTCATTCAGGGTAGCCTTCATGGGTTAGAATTCTGCTCCTTGTAGGGTCCACAGACACCTTTGTCTCTGCTCTAAAGACACTTAGGGGTCACGCTGCCTTGCAGTGAGACATCTTCTTACCCTCTCCCCTGCGTGGCATCAGCCTCTCATCAGTAGTCCCGACACTTCTGCCAGAGCAGCCGCGTCAAGACAATCCCTCCGACGAAACCCCGAGAAGACCCGGTTTTACACGGTGTTTATTTTCCAGGCTTGCTGGAGAGTAAAAGTGACTTCTGGTCACAGACTTCGCACACCAGGTGGCAATGGTCCCGTAAAGAACAGGAGGCTGAGAGGGCAAAGGGAGACTTAAGGGAAAAACCAAGAGCGACAGAAACAGAAACAGAACCTTCATGTTTATGTGTGTTCAAACAGACCACCCTCAAGAAAGAATGCGCTCCGTGCACACTTGGCATCCGAGACTGGGCTCCGGAGGCCTCCGACTGCCCTGAGGGCCAGTCTGCCCACCCTGGGGCTGAGCAGCCTGGGGGGGCACCTGGCCGTCCCAGCAGATGGTGTGGTGGGCTGGAGCTTGGCTCACATGCATTTCTGGAGGGCGACTTCCCAGCTAGCGATGCGCTTGTTTATTGGCACGGAATTCTGCTCACAGACAGCGGGGAGGATTTGCTCATGTGCTGCTCTAGGAAGATGCATTTTCATGCTAATCAGCCTCTTGGGATGGAGCTAGAACTGAGCACACCAGAAGGGTGAGGCTCAGAGAGGGAAAAGCAACTTTCTCTGCCATCCGGCCCGGCGTTGGCCTCACCCACCTCCTTACATGACGACGGGTCTTGTCAGGACGTGGGCCCAGCCGCTGCCCGGCGTGCCCACCCTCGGGCCTCTCACCCTCTCAGCTCTCCCAGGCAACCTTGAGCTTCTGCAAAAGGGCCCTTGACAGGTCTCTGGTGCCTCTCAGTCCCGATTGCTCCGCTGTCCCCCCATGTCCCACCCCGCATGCCCACTGGGCTCTGCGTAAATGTACTCAGCCCCGCTGCACCCAGAATGTTCCTTCTCTGTCAATAGACTGACACTTTGATTTTTATTTTACTTTTTATTTTGAGGGGAAAGGTCAGACATAGGAGGAGAAGGAAGAGACACATTGTATCCATTTAAGGGAAATACTAAGAAGAATGATACCACAGAGGACGGGACTTTTTGTTTTAGGGATTTTGAAATTTATTAAGAAATTAGAAATAACCGAGTTCAAAGTGCCACATTCCCTGACGACACACACATCATTAAGCATTGATTTTGTGCCTGTGCTGGAAACACAGGCAGGAGTCAAAAACAAGAACAGATACAATCGCTGCCCTGAACGATTTTGCAAGTTGCATTTGCTGCGAGAAGAAGGCATTTCTCCATCACCCGCAGCGCGAATGTTCAGTATTTATGGTTTTGCTTCTGTTTTCCCATCTCTTCCTTTCCTGGTGTAAAATACAGAGTTCCTGAGATGAAGCCACTGACTTTTAAGGACAGCTCTTTCGGGTACTCGCAGCAGCACTTTGACCTGCAATCGCACAAGTCTCAGCGCCCCCACCCACGCCAGGCCCCCTCCCCTTCTCAGGACGCACCACCCGCACGGATTCTGGGGGCTCACCCTGCTCCCCACTGCCCACCCAGGCTCTGACTTGATGATGGGGCTGTTGTCCCCTCGCTTTGGGGAAAGATGCAGTGGGGCCTCCTGAGGTGGCTTGCGAAGGACCACTGATCCTACACACCAGGAATTTCACATTATCCCTCTTTGCCCTGTGTAGCATCGCAGCGCACACTCTAGATCTTTCTGCGGTAATATTTACAACACTGAGTCATCGATTTGTTCCCTGTCTCATTGGTCCGTGAATATTTATTGCGTGTCCAGGCTGAAGGGAGGCAGCCAGCCCTGCCCGCCGGGGGTTGCGCTCCTGGATACACAGGAGCCGCCATCGGCCCTAGCAAAGGGCTGGTCCCACGGACTCACAGAATGGAGCGTTAATTCCTGGTAAGTGCTTAGCGCCTTAAGCTTCTCTCCTGGAGATTTTCGCATTTTAACAGGAAAAATGCCTTAACTGAAAGGAATGGATTCTAACAGGAGCCGCTCCAGGGTGTTAAAGATGAAATTTCTGGAGGATGAGGATGCTTCTAGTATAACCTAAAAGGGTTTTCTAATGCATACTCTGTATACATTTAAGGTTTGATTTTTAAAATACATGAACATTTTAATCAATTCACTCTGTCACCATTCGTTAAACAGTGAGGTGACTCCTGGCTTACGCCACGAAGAGGAGAGAGGTTCAGTCTTGGGGGAGGGTGTGGCCAGACGTGATTGACGTGGAAATTGTCATAAAGGCAGGACAGGGACCAGCAGGACGCCTGGGGGGCAAGGCAGGCGGAGCACCCCCCTCTCCCCGAGGGAGCTGGAGTCGGGAGGGAAGCGCGGTGCGGGGGAGCCCGCATGTGCGAGGGGCACAGGTCACGGAGGGGCGCGGACCCGGGGACCCTCCACCTCGGACTCAGGGGAGCAAGACGGCGGAGGGAAGGACCCTGTTTCTGGGCTGTCTGCCCTGCGCTGGGTTCCTCACGTGTGCGTTCTCGTTTATTTGATGCTCCTGCTTCCGAAGCCTTGCACCGACATTCGGGATGAGGACAGGGCGGCTGGAGTGAGCTGCGCGGACTTGCGTCGCCCAGTCTGTGTGAGCCTGTTGCCCCTGCCCCCCGGAGCCCACCTAGGGCGTCTGACCGGCGCCTCTCCTGGCCTGGGCCCTGGGTCCCGGTCCCGCCGTAGGGGGTCCCGCCGTAGGGGGGTCCCACGGTAGGGGGGTCCCGCCGTAGGGGGTCACTCGGTAGGAGCGCGGGGTCCGGCGGATACCACGCAGAGATCTGCCGCCGTACCCTGCAGAGACGAGGAACTTGTTGAACGGCGCAAGGTCACGGTTATATTTCTGTTTGGGGAAGACAGTGACCGCAGAGCTTGGCGGACGGAATGGAGAGAGACAGGAGAGACCGGAATAGCTGGGACGTGTTTATGGCAAAGCCCACACGGAGACACGGACGTGTCCCCTCGGGCTCTGGGCTGGGCTGTGCGGGTCTCGCAGGAGCTCACCCTCCCCTAAACCCGGCCTGTCACTTCCCAAGTGTCTCCTACAGCCGGCTGATATGGTTGATTTAGTATAGCAAGTATTGTGTTAATTATTTTTATTTATATATAGTTTTATATTTAGGATTCTTTGAAAGAAGAATTAAATATCATCTTGGCCGGGCACGGTGGCTCATGCCTGTAATCCTAGCACTCTGGGAGGCCAAGGCAGGTGGATCGCTCGAGGTCAGTAGTTCGAGACCAGCCTGAGCAAGACTGAGACCCCGTCTCTACTAAAAATACAAAGAAATTATCTGGCCAACTAAAAATATATATAAAAAATTAGCTGGGCATAGTGGCGCATGCCTGTAGTCCCAGCTACTCAGGAGGCTGAGGCAGGAGGATCACTTAAGCCCAGGAGTTTGAGGTTGCTGTGAGCTAGGCTGACGCCACGGCACTCACTCTAGCGCGGGAAACAGAGCGAGACTCTGTCTCAAAAAAAAAAAAAAAAAAATTAAGTATCAGCTCAAAGCATGCTGGTTTTTATTAATCTTGTCAGATGCAAAGAAGTTTGGTTGGTTATTAACATCCTTTCTAGATGTGCATTCCACTGGTGCATAATTAGTGTGAAGGAATGTGAGCAGGCATGAGTTCAGTTGGATATCTCCTTTATTACCCAGAATGTTTCATTTCTCATTATAAGGTAAGTAAGGCTGGATGACCTGAATTAAAACAAAAATCCCCAGCGAATTAGCCGATTTCAGGAGCAAATGTGGCCTCTGGGCCTCATGCTGTGGCGAAGTGGACTCCCTGGGGTGTGCGAGCCGTCGGGAGCTGTCCACGCGGGGCTGGACACGTGGAAGCCACCAGACAGGCCCCTGCTGCTCTGACGCACCCAAGGATTGCCTCTGGGGGGACGGCGTCTCGCGTGCCTGTCTGAGGGAAGCCGGTTCCCACGGCCTGTGACTCAGGCGTGCTGGTGCCCTGACTCTTTAGCAACACAGACAAGTTCTCGTGTTACCGTGTGACAGAAATGGCGGGCTTAGGACTTGGTTGGATATGCAGGATCTCAGCCCCCAACCTGCTGCTCCAGAACCAGAGTGTCCCCAAGATCCCAGGCAACTGGGCTGCACACTCAAGCTGAGGGGGGCCTGGCTTGCAGCCAGTCTCTGCCCACTTCACGTCAGCAAGATTTCCTGGTTTGCATCTGGGATTTGGAGTAGCAAGTGCCACCTTCTTGAAGGCCACCATCTTTCTCAGCCCACCTTGCAAATACAGCAGCCACCAACCACGAACTCTTACAAAGGGCCTCCTGCGAGTCTTAGCTCATCACCCTCACCCCACCCCATTCCTTCTGTTATTAAAGCCAAGCTCACCAAGCCGCTGGCATTTTCCTGTTATTATCTGAAATTTCCATCTGTTTTCTTTATGCCCAACCAGCTTAGCCATGTTCTTACGGGCCAAAGAAGACAAGAAAGAAAGATATTGGGAAGAGACCAACGTGCAGGTGATGAATGAGCTTCCACTTGGATTAAAAAGCACAGCCATTAAGGAAAGGGTTGATTAAATGAGAGCAGCAATCTGGGGCCCAGCGAGCGAGGCCAGGAGGGGAGTTTTCTGTGTCTGTTCCCTGACCAGTTGGGATGTCTGCATTAGCAACTTCGGTGACAGGTGACCACGCCATCACTGTGTGTTTGAACACATGTGTGTTCTTCTTTCAAGTGTGACTGAGCTTTAGGGTTGGTTTTTTGTTTGTCATTCATTGTTTGCTTCCCTTTTTGCTCCATTTTGCTTTTGCCTGTGAACGTGTGTCGTTGAAACACAGAATCCACGTGTGGAGAGTGAAGGGGTTGGCTTACCCCACGCCTCCCGCCACGGCACCACTAATTGACGGTGCAGTCACAGGCATTCTTACTCTTACAGAGAATGCGGATAACCTTTTTACATTGAAAACTCCTTTCCAACCTTACAAGAAAAGCCAATTAATCAATTAGAATATCATGCTCGAATTACAGGGGAATTATGTGTCCCCTCTGCTGAAAACCATTGGAACTTGCGGTGCATTACTTCAATTAAGAATACTTAATTTCCAAATGGCACAAATGAACAAAGCATGAGTCATAGCATACGGTTCTCCTTAAAAGCCATCAGTGCTAATGGTTTTGCAACCTGGATAAACCTGATACGTGCCGCTTTATACGGCGAGCTGAGCCCACGTCAGTGGGGTAATATTTCTGCTCGTGTACACAGTGCTTTATGTGGTGTTCCATTCAATTGGATAAAAATAAAGATAGCTTTTTACATACTCTTCTCCCTGCGTGAGGTTTAGCGAGCAGATATGATCATGCTTTTCTATCATGCCACAAAAAGTGCACTTAAGCCAATCAATAAGTAATGATTCATAACATTTGAAGTTATGATAATCAGAGATTAGGGGTAAACAGCAAATTTCAGTGTCTAGAAAAAGAAACTTTCCATTGCTCGCGTGTCTGACTGTCCCATCTGTGTGTCTTTGCCCCGATATTCCGTGGTCCCTTTCTGTGCGGCTGCGTGAGTGGGTTATGCCAGAATGAGGTACATGGAAATGAATCTCTCAAGCCTCCCAAAGCTCCGGGTTTAGCCCTTTATCGAGTTCTTTGTGTCTAGGCCACTTGCTGTGATTTCCTGGAGCTGACATGACCCCGAGGTGGGGACGGCCTTTGTCCACTGCAGGGAGTTCAGCGGGGCCCAGAGCCAAGCGTGGAGCCCTTCCCCTCCAACCCGCGTGTCTCCCTGGATGTGACAGGCCGGGTTTTGTGTTTGCTCAGCTAATCGGCACATTAGATCTATAGTATTGATATGTGCTCAAAATATAAGTTCATATCAGTTCTATCAATACTAATTTGGTGTTAACTATGAATGCAAAAAAAAAAAGAATAGAGAAAGTAAAAGAACATGGAAAGTACTTAAAAATCAATATTAGGTCTAAATATTCATATTTTCTTGCCAACTTTTTTTTTCTTTAAGACAGAGTCTTGCTCTGTCATCAGTCTAGAGTGCCGTGGCGTCATCATAGCTCACAGCAACCTCAAACTCCTGGGCTCAAAGGATCGCCTTGCCTCAGCTTCCCCAGTAGCTGGGACTACAGGTGCACCACCACACCTGGCTAATTTTTCTATTTTTAGTAGAGACAGGGTCTCACTATGTTGCTCAGGCTGTTCTCAAACTCCTGACCTCAAGTGATCCTCCTGCCTCAGCCTCCCAGAGTGCTGGGGTTACAGGCCTGAGCCACTGAGTTTGGCCTTCTTGCCAAGATTTTACATTAAAATGTTTATATGATTTTTCTTTCCAAACTACTGCCTTCATTCTCTAGAGATTGAATTTCCTTTCATTTTTCAATAACCAAATGGTAAATTTAGCTTAAATTAGCTTATTTAAAATTTAAAATGTCAACGTTTGATTCAGTGAAGATTTTTCTGAACTTGGCTAAATAAAGATAATTTTACTGAACTAAAAATGTACTCTGCTGCTGCTATCGAAAAGGCTTTAGAGAATTTTCTCTCAGCTCTCTCCCTTACTGTACCTTCTCCCTCGCACAAAGGGAGGTCGCCCTAGGTGTGAGCAGTGCGGGGAGCGGATGGGGCCCACGTTCCGTGGGTTTGTTTCTTCTCTGCGATTTTCAGGCCAGCAGCCCTGGCAGTTAATTAGGGCGCGAGGAAGGCCCGTGGGTCTCTCGCCCACAGTGACGCACTTCACAGGGACCCCTGCGGAGGCAGCTCTGGCCCTTCAGCTTTCTGCAGAGCTGAAGTCGGTGTTTTCATCAAGCCCAGGAAGAGACACCGAGAGCGAAGCTGAGATGCGGCCACCACAGCCACCAGGAGCCACCAGCCCCAGCGGCTGGCCGTCCTCACCACCCTTTCACGAGCAGGTTCAGGGCAGCAGCCAGTCCCCGGCAACTTGCCGCAGTGCACAGCCTGGCCCTGTCCCACAACGAGCGTTCCGGTCAGACCGCCGCCTGGGAGCAGGGCCGGGACGCGTCCTTAGCCGCGGCTCCGGCAGCCGCTGGCTGGTGAATATTTTCCACTGGTGTCATGGGTGGGTCCGGCCAGCACCACACACCTGGTGTTTCAGCCACCCTTGCAATCGGTGAGCCATTGCCTGAGTGTATTTGCCAGCCTAGGACAGTAGAGGTATTTTATTTATTAGTTTTTTTAAATTTTGCATAACTTAAATATGTAGATACTTGGCAAATGAGCCTCCATTTGGACTCTCCTGCTGGCCGGACTCTGGGCTCCCTAGGCCCGGCCGTGGGTGCTCTCTAGGTCCCAACTCTGCGTGAAAATCCACTAACCACTGTCCTTTCATGATTTATTTAGACTTCCGAACTATACTGCATCTGCAGTGCAAGGCAGGCTGGGGGTTCTTGGTACTATTTAAAAATCTGTACAACAGTTGCAAGCCTCAGGTCTCGCGATCGGATTATTAGTTTCATGTTTCTGGAACGCCGGCTGAGAGTGATGCGTCGCTCACACGCGACTTAGCAATACATTCCCGAGTTCTCACCCTAGAGAGGCTGTTTTCCTGAATCCATAATGCAAGCCATTGTTGATAATATAAACACTCTTGGAGGCATCCTTAAAACAAGTAATTTGAATCCACTTTTGCCAACTGTGGTGTGTGGTCCAAACGACTTAATTCCACACAAATGCAAAAATGATAACCTGGAGCTTTGCTCCTCGGGAAGGTCGCGGTGCAGATGCTGTGGGCCCTGGGGGCGCAGACTCCGGGCTCTGGGGTCAACTGGCCTTGGGTTAGAGAGTAAAGTGCGGAAGTCGCCTTCCTCTCTGAACCTTCTTCCATTTCCTCGTTCACGAGGCCTGAGGATTCAGTGTGGGAGGTGAGGCTTCACATTGAATAGATGCGCCACAAACACTCGTTCATTTCTGCCCACAGTCCCCTGACTGCGCACTCTGCTCCCCCTGTGACCCGGGGATGTGCCTCCTTAACCTTGCTGGTGGCCCCACGTGCTGCCAGACCCTGTGACTCTTCCCGGGGGCACTTAATGGTGCACTTAAACCCGCATGGTGACGCCATTGTCACGGGCAGTGCCAAGGTCTCTTTTAGCAGAAGTCAGTGTAGGTGAGATTTTGAGAAACAAGCCACTGCCACTGCTGCTGCTTATGTGCTGGATGTGGTTGCTGACATTTTGTCCCCACCCCAGGCGGAGCACGCCCAAGAGTGAGACCTGCAGGGGTGGAGGGACACTCGCTAAGTGCAGTGAGGAGTGTGTTAATGGCCTGTGCACAGTGTGTGTCCCTTTGGCCTATAGGATGTTCTCCAGTAAAGTAGCTCTAAATTTAAAACAATAGGTCTGTTTGTTAATGTGAAAAAGGCATGTCATTTGCCCTGTGTTTCTAGAATATATTGGGCCTCTTCAGAGTATCGCTGTAATCTTTTTCAGGGTACCAATTGGACCTCTGACTTTAAGTGCAGAAGTGCTCAGAAAGCCTCTTAAAATTGACAGTACATCTGGCACATATTTTGGATGCAATGACTGACATCGTCTGTGAGAGCAGGGACTCTGCGTGTTTCCCGTGTTCCACGCACTGGCCTACTGGGCTCTGCCTGACCCAGCACTGGAGAAGGCGGTTTTATCTTCCGCCTGTGTGTGTTTCATGGTTTTCCACCTGAAAACCCAACCATTTCTCACCTCAGGTATCTGGGGGAATAGTGTGCACCTGGGGGAAGTGTCCTGCCGTGCCGGGTCATCACGCCGGGTGGAGGTCACCTTGTGGAGCCGCGTGATCCTGGGTGGAAAAGTGTCCCGTGAGCCAGCCCCACCCGGCGCCGTGAGCGCTGAAATGCACGTCTCGTCTCTGAGCAGGAACTGGGCAAACACCAGCCTGTGTTCCCTTCCCCTTAAGTTGCCACAAAACTATTTTCAGATTGTAATAAAGGATGTTCCAAAGTGGGCTGTTTTCTGAGCTTGACAGATCCTATTATGTAGCTTTAAATCTCCTCTTGTTGAGGAGGAGCAATTCTGCAAAAGTGGGCCCAGCCAGGTTCTTACATTGTGTTTCTAATTAGAATTTAAGTTGCTTTTAATGTCAGCCCTAAAGAACCTGGTGGCGGATTAGTAGTTACCTGCAGACATAAAATGCGAGGATGATGCCTGGACAGTCTGAGCCGGAATGTCTTGCCCTTGAAGTCCAGGAACCGTGAGCCAACTGGCGGGAGAGGGTGGTGGTCGGGGCGTCTGTGGGCGGGAAGGTGACTGTGACCGGATGTCCTGGTGAAATGGAACTGCCCACGTGTTCTGGGGGAAGCAGCACATTCGTGTGACCTGGGGCTGAATCGCCCTTGCGGCCAGCACAGCCGGGACTTGCTCTCTGGCTCACTGCAGCCCGGTCTCCACAGCCCGCGCTCTGCTTCCCTCCTTTCTCCCACTGGAAAAACATCCCGAGTATCAGAAAGACAACTGCACTCAGCCGTGCGCCGTAATAATCTTGGTGAGAATCATCTTCTAAAAATGAATGAGGCACAAAGTATGGTATCGTTTTTCTTGAACAAGCTCCGCTTTAGTGTACGTTGACGAAGGGTAAATGTGAACTGAAACTTGCTAAAATTCCCCAAAAACATGTGAACAGAGAACTAGGAATTGCCTGCACCTGAAGTCTGAACGCTGCTCTCTCTAGCCTGACGGGTTAGAAGAGCAGTATGCTCTGGAGTTAGTTTATTAAAACGTTATTTAATTTCTCAGAGCAGAGGGTCAGGTGGAGAAGCGTGCTAGTGCTGTGATGGTGACTGGTCAGGAAAGTTTGTGTTCATTAAGGTAAAAGTTTCTTTTGTTTGTTGTCTTTCTCTCTGCAGGCAGCAGGGATGGCGGGAAAAGCGGAGAATTTCTAGAATGACAGATTAGAAACCTGGTTATCTGTTAGGGTGACCTTGGGCAAGGCATTAGGCTCTTCTTAGCTCCAGTGTTTTCATCTATTAAATTGGGATTAAAAAGTAGACTTTTTGTGAGGATTAGAGGCCATTATATGACTTGCCTAGCAAAATTTTCGGCTGTAAATGATTACTATTGATTATCTTGCCAAGCATCATAGTAACATACACTCGAGTTTTGGCGTATTTCAAAATAGTAGTATAATTTTTTAAAAAATCATAGCATTATTTAGAGTATGAAAATTAATAAATGTTTTACAAAGACATCAAATTGCTAAATATTATAAAAACGTAGGTCCAAGTCACCCACGTTAAATTTTGGGGAAAACCCAAGCAACTAGGGAAGATGCCAGCAGCATGAAACAACCCTTTAAGAAGATGAGCCCCAGATACTCGGGGCCTGAGGCCGAAGATCTGAGCCGAGAGTGAGACCTGCCCTTGGCGAGGACTCCGGGACTTTCCACCCAGGGCTCTAGGACCTGGGCTGGGCTCTACCCCTGCAACCTCAGGGCCCGGTGACACGGGCACAGGGTTCCCTCTGGGTGTCACACCAGTGTGTCCACGATCCCATCTGGAAAACACAAGTGGCAGGGTGGGGGGGCTGGGGTAAGATTACCTGGCCTGTGCATTGGCCCACCCAGCACAGGGACCCCTGGGGCCAGCAGGCAGCACCTGCAGCGGCCGTAGAACAGAAGGGACTGTCGTCAGCAGATAGGTGTGACTGAGCTCGAGTCTCCCGGGAGAGAGGGAAGAACGGCGGAAAAGAGAGAACTCTCTCCGGAAGGGCTGCGCGAGGCGTGGGCAGGTTATGGGCCCGTGAATGGCACTGACGACCATGGACAACGAGGATGGAAGGAAGAGAAGGAGCAGAGGAGGGAACCAAGAGGAGGGGCAGGTCCGAGGACTGGGGACAGGCACTAACCAGGTGCGTTAGGATCTGATGGAAATAAAACACTGTGGAGCGTCTTTCTGTCCTGGTCCTTCCAGGGAGCCCCTGCGGGCCCCTGGGATGTGTCCTCAGCTGTCCTGGAGCCACTGGGGCAGGGGAGGACAGCCCAGCAGGTGGGGACAGAGGTGGGAAGGGACTGCGTTGGCTTCAGCCAAAACCAGGAGCCGGAGCCGGGCCCAAGGCAGCTGTCACGGCGTCAGCAGGGTGGTGCTGTGGTTCTCGGGTCAAACTCTGTCACTGTCTTCCCTCCCCAGGGAACAGTCTCAGTCCTACGCTGTGTTTAAATTTATCAATAGTCACGTTTTCAATTCAGAAAACACAGACAATTGTAACTTGGGAGAACACTGCACCCTTATATTTTATTTGGGTGTTATGTAGAATTTTCAGATATAAATGAATTAAATGATGATTTAAAATATTGCCAAACCGTTATCTCACTAACTCAAATGGAAACAGTGCCCTGCCATTTTCCAAAACATCGCCTCATTTTATCTTGAGTTAATTTTCTGAAAGGTGTCGAGCTAATTGAAGGAGAGGGATATCACTGGGAAGAGTTGTTCCTCACATTTGATCCTTATTTTGCAAATATAAAATTCATATATTTTCTCAACAATTCATTAGCTGGGGACCGCCTACAGGGATGGCAAGTCTGGCAAGGAAATTAATTCCTAAATGAGAAGTTCTTGCAGAAATCTCTCCCCCATGACACCCAGACTTATCTAAGAAAGACTCCCTCAAATGTATGATGCTAGTCAAGGAATTCTCCAGAAATTTGCATATTTATAAGGCCGCTCTCCAGAACAAGCAGCCAATCATCATTAGATCCTTTGGTATTCATTATAATAAAATTAATCTTGATTAATTCATTCATTATTAATCTTGCATTCAAATGCAATTCCATAGAAATTGCATTGTGATTTAGCAATTAATTTGCATGCCAAGATTGAGAGGCAGCTCCTCGGTCCTCCCAGGCACGGCTCTCCCTGGTGTCACATGCTCACAGGCAGGCCCAGAAGATCCATTTGTCTCAGCTATTCCAGGAGAATAAGAGATGTCTGAGCTACGAACACTGAGGCAGGGGGAGGTCGTTCCTGCCGCGTGTTCTGTCCTCCTGCAGCAGAGCATGTGCCGCCTCCTGCAAAAGCACCCGTGTGCTGTGACATCCACAGGAGGTTCGGGTCTGCAGCAGTCTGATGGAATTTTAACAGTTTCTGGTTTCTACTCGCCATCTAAATAAGCTTTTAAAGAATTGTGTTTGTGTAAGAAATTCCGCAAAAACAAATCATAGGCCCACAGCATCAAGCGGTTTCTCTCTCTGTTCTCCATGAAGTGACTGAACCAATGCAAACGGGCTCCAAATACAGACATTTTGTGGGTCCCATGTATGACGTGGTCACGTTAGATTATGATACTGCATTTTTACTGCGCCTCTTCTGTGTTTTGATATGTTTAGAGACACGAATGCTTCCCATTGTGCCACGACGGCCTGAGGTGTTCAGAGTCACCTGCCACACAGGTGTGCGGCCCAGCTGTGCGGCGGGCTGTACCACCCAGGCTGCGTGAGCGCACCGTGAGGCCACCTAAGCACGCAGTGCTCAGAACGTCCCGTGTTCAGGGACACAGGACTGTGCGAAGTGTTTGGCAAACACACAGAGTTGGTTCCCATCCCTGGCTGGGAAGTTGTAGGCTGAATTCAGGAGAAGGTTTGCCACTGAATGAGCAGATGAGGTTGTATAAAACCTGCTTTAATTCTGACCCAACAGTGCTTTCATTATTTAGCTTCCCCAAACCCCTCTCAATTCATACACATTGTAGAATGAAGAATTAACCCAATAATGATGGGAACTTGATTAGCTGACTGACAGCTTCGGTTTGTGGGAAATGCCTGCACATCTGCAAAACTCCTAAGGTTTTAATTATTCCTCCCCACTTCCAAGGGAAGGTAAACAGTAACAGAACTCTCTGTTGCTGTCCCTTGACTTGGTCCAAGAGTTACTGATGTATGTATCCAAAAAGGTGCTGTCATACTGTATTCATTCTGTCCAAAAGAAGGAAAAAAAAAACAAGTTTTCAAACAAAACTTGGCGCCATTCCTCACACTGAGGATGTTTACACAGGTTCTTGATTGCTAGGAAACAAATGTTCCCATTGACCTACCAGCCCTGCCCCACGTATCTGCTTCTGTCGTGAAAGAAATGAGAACTTTCATCCACCCGTGGAAGGCATAAACTAGCATTTCCAATTCAAACGGGAAATGTACTGCAGCTTCGGTTTCCGGGTGAGGAAAAGCTGTGATACGTAGCATGGAATGTGCAGGTTCCTACCGAGGGGTGGGCCGGGCCCGGGACCTGCCCCGCAGGACTCTGCAGCGGGTCTGTTCTCACCGGTGGCGTCTGCTTCCCACAGGTGCCTTGTCCTGTGTTCGGACAGAGCTCAGCCCCCCGTGGCTGTTAACAGCGAATGATGCACCTCTCAATCCATCCGTCTCCAGCCGGTCTAAAGGGTGAGGACGTGAGAGCTCTGGCTATTCAGCCCCCAAGGACACTAAGGCCAGGGGCATATTTGCAAAGAGAAATGGAAAAGGAGCAAAGCGTCCTGACACACGTTCACCTAAAACATCCGAGAAATGGGGACGGATGCCATCAGCAAGGATCCTCACTCCTGGGCTTCAGCTCTCTTTGCCGAGGGCCAGGCGTCAGGCGTCTGTGATAGCACGGTGGTGTCCCCTCGCCAGAGCCGTCCCCTACACATCTTTTCCCGCAGGAGCACTGCCGTGTCCAGGGAGGACAGCGGCTGCGTCTCACTGCTCCGTTATAAATGATCTGGTGTTTATGAAGCAGTATGAATGATTCATCTAATTTTTCTTTTTTTGAAATGTTTTTTATTGTGTCTCTCTTCGAATTCTCTTGGGACCAACCTCAGCTATTTATTGTTATTTTTTGAATTGTGACATTTACCAACTTGATATAATAAAAGTATATTAAATCTTATATATAAATGCACATGCATATTTATATTTACACATATGCACACATATTTGTGTGCGGTGTATATGTGGTGTATGCAGAGCGGGAGGGGAGTGCCCTGGTCACAGCGAATCCACCCTCCTATTTCGTCACCGCCTGGACGTCCGAGGAGCGAAGGGAACACCTACGGGGAGTCCCAGCTCACAGGCCACAGGCAGGACACAGCCCGTCCTCCGCCGGGCGCTCTCTGCTTGCAGACGCGATCCCGGCCGGGCGGTGTGGGAGCCGGGCGGTCTCCACCCCGGTGTCTGACGGGATGGGACAGGGAACCGCTGTGTCCCACATCCTGAGGATCCCGGGGTCCTGAACACAGGCACCCGCGTTGCAGACCCTCATGGATACTCGGAGGGTGAGGGGCCGTGCTTGAGGCCGTCCGGGGAAAGCTCGAACACTACCCCAAAGGCAGTCGGTCTCGGGATGCTGCCCTCCGACACATGCCGCCACGGCCACCCAGGGAGGACGCCTGGGGTTTCCGGCTGGTCCCATCCTCGCCCGGGGCCATCTGTGTCATTCCGTGTGCTGCCGTCTGACCTCCATGCACGCTCACGGAGAGCTGCCGTCCTCCTCTGGGCGCGTGTTAGGACGGCCCCTTGCAGGCGAGGGATCCGTGTCTGGCCACCGGGCCGCCGGGCACTTCCTCTCTCCCCTGTACGTCTGGCACGTGCCGCCTTTGAAATACCGGCTACCACATCAGCCCGGACCCCCACGTGACCGCACTGAGCAGAGCTTGCAGTCAGGAAAAAGTAGAGATCTCTGTTGCAAGCCTAAGGCGTGGGTGGTCGGGGCTACCTCCCTGTCTGGCCCTCGCTGACCCAGAGGCCAGGCTGGGGGTCCCTCTGCGCCTCGGGCCACCATGCTGTTCCCGGGTGCGGCTGTGAAAGACTTGTTCAGTCCACATGGGAGGCCTCTTAGGTGAGGACGTCACCTCCACCCACATGTCCTGGGGACAGCCGGGTCCCCAGGAGTTAGGAAATCAGCACAGTAGCTCCAGCAGGCAATGACCTCTCCCCTCAAATGACATAAACAGAAAAACTCTTCCTTTCCTTCATGCCTCTTAACACGTCTGAGCAGCCAAGATTGTATATAAAAAACTCCGCTAATCCTATAGAGCTAAAGAAAAGAGAAATTTCAAGATGCCTAAAAAGTCCAGCCTTGCCCCATCCCATGTGCTGACTCCTGAGGTTACTTAAATCTAGAGAGTGCACAGCGCTGTCCACAACTGCACTGGGTTTGGGGCTCGCAGCTTCTAGATTTCCTCCTGGTAACAAGTTTGTCCTGGTTTCCACTCATGCATTCATGAAACTTTGTAGACAGTAAGTTTAAGCATGAAACATACAGTGATAAACCAGGTCCTTGGGTTTAGGCAAGGAGCCTGCAGTCTGGTTGGGTGGGAAGATGCCCTAGAGACGGTAGCACACAGATCCCTGCCAGTGGAATCCGTGTTCGGGGAAAGCACGGGGTGAGGTGTAGTTTGACAGGTGAAGTGCTGACCCCTCCTGGCCACACTTGGTACCCTTACCTGGCCCACACCTGCTCCCCCTTACCTGGTAGACAGCTGCTCCTCCTTCCCTCTTTCAGACCTGCTTCTCCTTACCTGGCCCACACCTGCTCCTCCTTACCTCGTCCACACCTACTACACCTTACCTGGCCCACACCTGTTCCTCCTTACCTCCTCCACACGTGCTCACCCTTACCTGGCCCACAACTGCTCTTCCTTACTTGGCCCACAGCTGCTCTTCCTTACTTGGCCCACAGCTGCTCCTCTTTACCTGGTCAATACCTGCTCCCCCTTACCTGGTCTATACCTGCTCCTCTTTACCAGGCCCACAGCTGCTCCTCCTTACCTCGTCCACACCTACTACACCTTACCTGGCCCACAGCTGCTCCTCCTTACTTGGCCCACAGCTGCTCCCCTTACCTGGTCAATACCTGCTCCCCCTTCCCCGGTCCACGCCTGCTTCCCCAGGTTCCTGTTCACCTGGGCATCCTCCAACTCCAGCCTTAGGGAACACTGTGTCTTCGTCCAGAAGAGAAAACACCAGGAAGCATCCAAGCTTCGGGGGTGCGTTTACACCCCAGAACCTCACTTCACGTGGTTACTTCCACCGGAGACGCGCCCCCCTCACATCGAGCTTCCTGTCTCGTAGGGAAGTTTTACCCATTCATGACCTGGAAAATTGCCAGCTTCTGTGGGCGCTCTCTTTTCTGCAGATGTCTGCGACGTTATTTAGAAGACTTTGGCACTGGCTTTATCATCCTGTCACGCGTGGGGATGCGGGGCAGGCTGCTAGCCCAGAGGTTTTGACTAAGCCCGCGATACACAAAGGGAGACGCCAGAAAACAAAAGAATACAAATATTTTCACATAAAAACTGTTTCATGGCTCTGGTAACTTGTCACCTTCTTTGAGTGTAGAAATCAGGTTTATAGTGGATTTTGACGGGGAGGATTTTGCAACGTAATTTTCTTTGAGGGAGGTTGTGTGTTTTGGGAAGGGTTGTCCCTGCTTTAAATTCTGTGCGGGGACAACGAGCACAGAGAGACAGGGAAACCGGGGTGGCTCCGTGCCCGCAAGGCAGCGACTTCCCGCCGAGCCGTCTTCTCCCGCCTCCTGGGGCCAGCAGCAAACAGCACGCGCCAAACTGGAGAAGAAACAGAGGCCCCCCCCCAACACACCTGCTCCCCCAGGACAGGTGCGCTGCCTGCAGCCAGCCCTCCCTGAACAGTGCCGGGGACAATTTTAATTATTACTAATATTTTGCAAATGTTCTCAAGAGTTTAGAACATTTTATTACCTAAAAATTAGGCAAAATCCATGGGATCTGTTGGAGTTTTCTTCTAGCTACAGGAGAAAGAACTTTCCCGCTTTGTACTTGGAGAGCACAGGGTGGGCCACACTGCGTCCATTCAGGCTGCGCAGAGCGGGTTTCTCCCCTGACAGTCGGGTTCTGTGAGTGCACTGGGAGGCCTGAATCGTTAGACTCACCTTGGCCTGCTCTACCCGGCCCCGAGAATGTTGTAAGTTCTAAAAAAAAAAAAATACCTACTGAATTTTAATTTTCAGAGGAAAGCAATTCCCACTGTGACTGTTTGACAATATTTGCAGATGTAGGAGCATTTTTGACAATATTTGCAGATGTAGGACGAGAACCTCTAGCTCAGTGAGAACAGAGATAAGGGGTTGTAATGCAGTACTAACTTATTTATTTTTGCAGTATTTGAATTCATAGCTTGGTGCACAGAAGGAATGAGTAGCTGCTGTAGTGTCATAAATTGTGCCACATAAAATAATAAACCAATTCTGATGGCAGCGGAGAGTCTGACACGTGGTCAAGGAGAGAGGGCGCCTATGGACTCCCCGCTGGGGTTGATAAACAACCAAGCTGCTTACGCACTGAGGGCCCCCAGCCCCCGAGTGCAGGTCCCACGGTTCACGGAGGGACGTCGTACACAGAGACACATGCACAAACGTAGGATAGTCAAACACACGTGTAGTACATGTGTGTCCACATGCTATGCACCCATGCTGCAGATACACATGTATAGCACACACAGTCCTGCGTTTCTCTACCCGTGAGGACTAAGTCCACTTCCCAGTGGGCATCTAGTCCAGCAAATTCACTGCCACTGCGTTTCTGCCTCCTCAAAACAAGCTCTACATCATTCTTTTCCTCCAGCCAGCCAGGAGCCGGGAGAAAGGATACAGATCACACTGCTAGTCTGAAATGAAAATGCCATCTTAATAACCACAGCGTTCTCAGGGATATGTGCAACAGCAGCGAAAACTCCCCACGCTCACTCCCTGAGACAAACCCGGAGGGCTTTGCTCACACAAGTGTGCCCCAGACAGCATGACAGAAGTACGCTGCCACTGCAGTTAATGGATTTATCAAATACCTTATTTCATGCTTTCTGCTTTTGATTTATGAATTTTGATCCTGGAGACAAGGACCCTGTGAGTATTGATTGTGGAAAATGTCAGACTAACAGAAGTTAATTTCACTCGTGCATGTGGAAGTCTCTGATTCTCTGACAGCGCTGTCTGCAGAGGATCAGCTGCCAGGAGCCCAGTGACACGGTGCTGTCACCACGGGCAGCTGTCCCACCGGCAGACCCAAGCCTCGCGGTGTCACTGACTGAAGTGACACACAAATATGTATCTGAGCGTGGGCACGTGGTGGCATGGCGCCGGCTGCGGGGAAGATGGAGAAGTTCGATGGGGGAGGTGGGAGCCGGCCGGCGAGGCGGGTGGGGTGCGTCTGATTGCTGTGTGCCTGACAGGATAATGGAATGTCATTCTGCCATCTCTCGAGCTGGTTAGGGACAGTTTATTTATTGATTGACTTTCTTTGTAAATTATCAATCTTTTTTATACTGCAGTCACCAAGTCATTACTTATGCAATAATATACTAATTCGGTGTCGTGCAGCCCCACATCTGTAATCTGGGCTCGTGTGTCTCGGAGGTCGTGTGTCAAGGAGCGGAATGGTTTTCTGAGCTGTAGGCGGAAGGCTGTTCACACGGCCTAGGCTACAAGATGACGAGGTCTTGGTGACATCTCCCAGGGCATGGCACTGCTGCACCGACACACGGTTACTGGTGCAGGTAACCATGCTGTAATCTCAGGCACAGACACATTCCTAAGTTGGAAAAAAGGGAAAGTACAAGTGTGCATAACACACAGAAAGTTTCCTGCTGCAGTGGTGGCCAGACTAATAAAGTCTTAATTGCACTGTAGCCTTTTAGTCACTAGCTTTGTATTCTTGGCAAAAAGAGTCCAAATCTGAAGGTTAAACGTGAGAGACCTTGACTGGTGCATTTGACAATGGCAGCCACTGTATTGCACCTTCTTTGCAGACACGAGCGTCGACTTTTAGTGATTCTGTGGTTCCTCGTAAGACTCGGTTTTGTCCCCAGAACCCAGAAGATACTGGTTTTTGTTTTGTTTTAAACTGACACATAATATTATACATATTCATGAGGTCAGTGTGATGTTTCCATACACGTATACAGTGTGTCCTGATCACATCAGCACATGCAGGGTTTCCACCCTCATACATTTATCATTTATCTATGGTGAGAGCATGGAAAATTCTCTCTCCTAGCTGTTCTGAAATGTACAATAAAAGTCGTGAGCCCTAGTCACCTCTGCGCACTAGAGAACATCAGACCTGACGCCTCCCACAGAGCTGTGACTTTGCACCGTGGCCGAACCTCTCCCCACTGGCTCCTCCCGGCTCCGCAGCCCCTGCAGCCGGTTCTGCTCTGTCTCCGCGATCCCAGCTTCTGTGGGAACATGCCATACGCGTCTTCCTGTGCCTGGCTTATGTCACTTGGCATAATGTCCTCCAGATTCATCGGTGTTGATGCAATGACAGGATGTCTTCCTTTTCGTGGCTGAGTAGTGACCCACTGTGTGCACGTACCGCATTTTCTTTGTCCACGCGTCTGTGGATCGACACTTAGGCTGATTCCGTACCTTGGCAGTCGTAAATAGTGGTGCAGAAAACATGGGGGTGCAGCTGTCTTTTTAACATATTAATTTCATTTTCTTCGGCTATATACCCAGTTATGAAATGGTGGGATCATGTGGTAGTTCAAGTTTTAATTTTTTGAGTAACTGCCATACGTTTTTCACAATGGCTGTACTAATTTAGCTTCCTACCAACAGTGCCTTGCAGTTCCCCTTTCTTCACAGCCACGCCAGCATTTGTTTGTTGTGTTTTTTGTTTTTGTTTTTTTTTTTTTTGGTCTTTTTAATAATATCTCTTTTAATTGGGATAACATTGGTATCTCATTGTGGTTTGGATTTGCATTTCCCTGATGATTAGTAATGGTGAGCATTTTTTCAAACACCAGATGGCCATTTGTATGTCTTCTTTTGAGAAATGTCTGTTCAAGTCTTTTGCCCTTTTTTTCTGTTCAGTTGTTTGAATTCCTTATATTCCTGATATTGCTAATATTTTGGATTTAACCTCTTTTTAGATGTATAGTTTGCAGATATTTTCTCCCATTCTCTAGGTTGACTCCTTCCACATCTGGGGCATCTCCAGGTTCGGGGCTTCCCTCTGGGGTCCTCGCTGTTTCCTGCTGTCTGGAGCAGGAAGGATGGGCCAGGTGCCATGGGAAGGCAAAGCCCACCTGGACTGGCAGGTCGGTGCCCTGACGCAGGGGGGTGCCAAGGGCTGAACCCCAAATACAGCAGAGGCTCCCGGCGGGCCCAGCCCCCGTTGCCGTTACAGAGCTGCAGGAGGAAGGCGAGCGGAGGCGCCATCCCGGCCGCTGACTCAAGCCGGCCGCGCGGGGCAGAGAGTACACACGGCAGAGGGGTGCGCTGGGTGTAGGGTTCGGTCGGGCCTGGAGGGGAGCAAGTGCCGAGGGCTGGAGCACTTTCTGTGGGTGCAGCAGGAGAGAAAGGCCACAGGTGGCTACGCTGAGCAGTGCGTCACCTGCCCGAGGAAAGCGGCCACAGAGAAGGCCGGGAGGATGCCCTGCCCTGTCCGGCTGTGTCCGGACTCTGCTCCGCCTGCTCTTGCCGGAGTTTGTTCCATTTTTGTTTTTCCTTTAGGCTTTAGTGTCCCGCTGGTTCTCTCAAACTCAGAGGTTACTTTCAGCTTTAAGCAGCACACAGCGACGCACACAGTTGCTGAGGTGACGTTCTCACCTCGTCTTTTGCCGAGAGCCTCGTCTCTGGGTTCTGGTTTCCCGTTCTCGCAGTTGTGGAGGGGCGGCCGGAAAGATGCTCCGCGTCCGGGTGTAGACGGATTCGCAGAAGAACTGGATTGGGGGAAGCAGGTCCCTGTGCTGACATACAAGCGCCTGCCACATGCGTGTTTGTGTTTTGCGTGGCCTTGATCTGTTCAGCCCCAGCAGCAGCAAGGGGAGCGCCGGGCCCTGCATGGGGTCCACACCCGCCCAGGGGGCTGCCCTGCGGCGTTGGGTTCCAGGCAAGTCCACTCACTGACCTGTTAGTTTGATTTTTTTTTAGTGTGATCATTCTTCTTTTAAGGAGCGAAGGCCGAGCTCCTGTCGCAAACAGACTGGGGACCAGTGATCACACGCTAAGATCTCTGGGTGACCCGTGGGAGATGGAGACACTTTGCTGTTACCCAAGGGCAGGCACTGGCTCGGAATAATTGCTCTGGAAAACTCTGGAATTGGCAACATCCACAAAAGGCCCCCAGAGAATGTTTTCCAGATGTGGAAACCGGGGACCTACACATGCAGTGTTTGGGGCGATAAGGAGACGAATGAGTGATGGGACAGGGAGAGCGGAGGCCTGTGTGTGCATGTGCGTGTGCGTGCATGCATGTATGTGTGTGTTTGCACACATGTGTGCATGCCTGTGCGTCTTTAAGGGCCAGGTTTCTCTCCTGCTTCCCCGGGCTGGTCTCCTGCACACACCAGATACGGAGGGACGTGAACACCGTGCACGGCCTCCTCCTCCTTGGTCCCGGCAGTGTGCGGGGTGGGCGCGGTTAACAAGCCCTGCAGCTGGCGGGTCTGTGCAGGCCTAATTGCACACGGATGGTGGGGAGCTGGGGAACCGAGGGAGAAATAAAGCAGATAACAAGCGCGGGGAAAGTCTCGCTGTAAACAAGCAGCGATTCCCCTCCGCAGAGCGGCCTCGAGGCTGAGGCGGCGTCTGTGTGCAGCTTGACTCCCAGTCCAGATCGTAAACAGCTTCCAGATGCTTCCATCCCAACCTACTCGGGAATTCCTGCCCTTCACAGATGCCTCTCCACAAGGGGGTCTGTCTCTAAGTAAGATGGGACGGGTTTTACTAATCATTCATTTCCAATCTTCCTGACGGGACTTTTATTAATAAACACGTTTCATCTGTCGCTTTGATTAGGAGGAGTTTAATCGCCAGTCATGTGGAAGGAGGAGCACAGGGGCTGGGGCTGTTTGCTGTTTGCTGCGTGGCAGGTCGAGTCTGCACAGCCCCTCCGGGGTGCGCAGGGGAAGGAAACGCAGGGCCCTGCGCAGTGACAGGGGCTGAGGGACCCCGCGGCCCCCTGGACACAGGACAGTCCAGAGCGCGGCCTGGCAGCAGCGCCCACCTGCCTGGGTGCCTGGTGTCCTGGGATGGCAGGGGCCGGGTGGCACCGGCTGGTGGTTCTGGGCCCCCAGAGCCGTGCCCTTCCCCCGAGAGCCGCCAGGCCTCACGGCTTCACCTCCATCAAGGCCCTCGTTTAAGTGCCAGGTACACGGAAAACCTTCCCGTGTCCTAACACTCGCTTGCAAGCAGCACATGTGAGCTTCCTTTTCCTTTCCTGCTTTTCCAGGCTCCCGTTCAGTGCCTTCACCTGCGGCTCACGGAGGCGCCGTGCGAAGTGGTGGCGCTCGGGGGGAGAAGGGAGGGAAGAGTGGCGCCTACTGACTCCAGGGTGGACACAGGACGCGTCCCAGCAGGCGAGGTCATTTCCCTGGGCCGCTCTTGCCCCGTGTCCCCACGCCCAGCCCCAGCCAGCCTCGGGCTTGCAGCGGCTGGGCAGCCTGCTGGTTCCAAGGAAAAGAGCCGTGATCAGAAGCAAAGCCCTCAGAGTCTCCCTCACACCTTGCAACGCACGGTTCTCCCCATCAAACCTTCCTCTGGCCCCGCCAAGCCCCCCTCCCCCAGGCTTGTCCCTCTCCGTGCCCTGTTCTCCTCTGACCCCAGCACCAGCCTCTCCGCCCACCTCTGCCGGCTCCGCCCGGCCCTCCGTGTCTCAGCAGCAGGCCCAGAGAAGCACCCCAGTTTGGCTCCTTAGTCGAATCTCCCTTCATTCCAAAGGGCGTCACAGTGTCACCCAGACTGTACTAAAGCACAGACCCCGGGGCCTCCAGTCCTGTGGTCGCTCTTATGCCCGGGACGGCCATGCAGCCAGAGCACTCGCCCCCTGGTCCACACACCCGAGGACGGTGCCACCCATGCTCCAAACGCTCTGCCTTTGGTCTCCCAGCCAGGAAACCCGAGTCCCCGGGAACTTCTATGCACCTATCCCCTCCCCTCGGTTGAGCCTCTGTCACCAGCCCTCGGCAGGCACGGGAATGGTTGTTGTCCATTTACCTCTTTTCTCTCCTGCCTTTTACATATTCTCTTGTCACATTGAATTAGCCGACTCTCCCAGATTACGTACTTCTTAAGGGCAGAGTCCGTGCCCAGAGCCTGATAACTTTGGAACAAACGTCTGTCGGGTAATCTCACTTGACAGCAAGGGGGCTCGGGGAGGTTAACTGGCTCGCCCGGGACCCTGAACCGGGCGGCGGGGAGACCAGGAGAAGCTCGGGTCCACGGCGGTAGGCCCCTCCCCACCCTGCCCAGATCTCTGTGTCGGCCCCGCTTTGTTAAAGATTAGAACTATCTGTAATAGTAGAAAAGAAGTTCCCCTTTCAAAACCTATCGCTCCTGTCGTGTGTCACTGAGTTCATGCCCTCCCGTGTCATCTAAGTGTGCTGGATTGAACAGTGGCCTCCAAAACCCACGGCCACACAGAAGCTGACACGGGACTGCGTTTGGAAGTAGCGCCTTGCAGGTAAAATCACGTCAACACGGGCCCACGCTGGGCTCGGCTGGGCCCTAACCCACCCCCAGATGCCCTTTTAAGAAGAGAGAAGTCTGGACACAGGCACAGAGAGGACAAGGCAGGAAACAGACAGTCACACAGGGGAAGCAGCCTTGTGGGGACGGAGGCAGACGGCGTTTGTGTGGCTGCAAGCGCAGGGCCGCTCTAGTCTCCGAGCCAGAAAACGTGGGCAGGACCCTCTTCCAGATCCTTCTGGGGGAGCAGGGCCCTGCCGACACCTCGGCCTCAAGCTTCCAGCCCTGGCGTGGCGGGCGGACCCACGGTGCTGCCCCGGCCGCTCACATGTGGCAAGTCGTTGGAGCAGCTTCCGGAACCCAAGGTGCCACCTGGAGTGTCACACGCGCCACCACTGGCTTTTGAGGCTGTGTTCAGTCCCCAAGGTCATTGTCACCTCCTCCTCACACACTCACCTCACAGTAACGCTCTGAATTCAGACACGAGCCTGTAAGGCCGACGCTGTCTGGGCAGTGACACAGAGTGTCCACGTTTGGTCGGAGTCGGGATCTGAGCGGGCGGAGGAGGAACCGCAGGCCCAGCGCGGCGCTGGGAATTTCCGTTCCCGGGACAGAGAGGCCGCGTCCCTCCAGGCGTCCCCCCCGCAGCAGCGACTGAGCATAAGGCCAGCGTGAGTCACAGTCGACCCTTCGTCATGAGGGTGAAATGGTCTCCCAGCTGAGCTCCCCCTTCTTGCCTGGTCTTGACGTCTGCACGTGTGAGACGTTTTAGTAAGTCAAGGAAATCCTTGTGGGGAGGACATGGGTCATAAACATGGATTTTCAAAAGTTACATGAGCATGTGCATAAAAGCAGAGATTACAAGCTCACACATGTTGACTCCCAAAGAGTGTCTGGCCCAAGGCTCGGAGGGGCCAGTAGCCTACGGGGTGCACTGCACGAGGAGGCTCATGGTGAGATGACAGCTGAGCAGAGATAAAAGTAGGCATCATCCCAGCAAGGAGCACCCGTGGGCAAAGGCAGGGGGCGAGTGTGCGCCCGTCACGGGGCGGGGAGCCCTCTGGCTTGGCTGCTGCCGAGGGCTTGGGTATGGACAGCAGGGGTAAGCTGAGCCCGTGCTGGGCAGGACCTCTCAGGCTGCATCAGGCCCTGCAGTCTCGCCTGTGGGGATCAGAGAAGCACAGCTCAGGGACAGGCGAGACCACAGCACACAGTCGCTGTGCATTTCTGGAATCCCTTTCCTGGGCAGCTTTTCTGGTGGGGCTGCACGTGGGCTACCGGACCCACCCTCGGGTAAGCAAAGCACTGGACTGGCAGCACTCAGATGACACGGGCCTCCCCCCGCCGCCCACGCCTGCCTGCGAATCCGGAGCTGTCACCTCTTGCTCTCCACATAAAAGTTGTAGATAAAAGAGAAGCAAACAAACAAGGTAAAATGAACTAAAAAAATTACTCAATAAAAGGCAAAGATAAAGCTGTAAAAATAAGCAGATACAGTGAACTCAAAGTGCTTGGCCGGACCAGCCACCCTGGAAGGCCAGGCGGGGTCTTGGGTCCAGCTGAGAAACAAATAAAGCCATAAAGCATGTCTTCCGCGTCCAGCCCGAGGTCCCGCATGGGAGAGGGTTTACGGGCGGGTCACGGGTGAAGGTCTGGGAAGGTGGACGTCGGGCAGAGCTTCCCTGCAGATAACCGAGCCGGATTGCTGCGCCCTGCCCGCTGTGCCCCTGCCCTCTGCACCCCTGCCAGCCGCCTGCTGCTGGGGGTGGGGGGTGCGGCAGCTGCCACGGAGCCCTCCTCTCTGAGACTGAACCTCCAGGAAAGCAAAGGTGCGTGGGAGCCCTAGACCCCAGGACATCTCCCGGCGGATCCGGAAGACGGGGGTCCCAGGGCCGGGCAGCAGAGTCATTCCTGTCCCCTTAACTGATGTCAGCCTTGAACTCCAGCAAGTTCACTGTTTCACTTCAGTTTCTTTACCCATCAAATCTGATTAATGTGATACCTGCATCTAAAGGTTTCTGTGAAGAGTAATAAAATTTATAACAAGCACAGCACCCAATACGTACAGAGTCCGGGACAGCTAATCTTATGCATGAAAATATTCCCACGCACGCAAAACACGTTTCAGTCCCCTCGGTGTTAGGGTAGAAGAGAAAGTAAGGGCTTTTCAGACAAAAGCATCCGTTTGAATCTGAACCTTCCCCTCACTCCGTGTTGACCAAATTATTAAGTCTTTTTGAGCCTCAGTTTCCACATCAGTAAAACCACTTAGACATCTCCTGGTCTCGTGAGAGAGAGAAGGGAGAGCACGTGTGTGCTTGCAGAGTGCCACGCACTCCAAACGTGCCCGCGCCCCTTTCCCCCACGCGCTGCTATAGAGAGGGCCGGCGCTGGTTACACAGGTGCAGCCTCCCCGCTGGCACAGACGGGCGTTTCAAACACGTTGCTTTGTTTATGAAAGATCCAAACCCGAGAAGGGGCATCCTCCAAATACTGAACCCTCTGCAGGCAGGGTGCGCATGCGTCTTTGGATTTCAGGTTAAATAACAGCCCTGATATTTTACGTGCCTGCAAAATTACGTTTATTTGTATTAAAGTATGTGTATGTATGTGTTTAATATTAAAGTGAAAAGAATTTAATCGACCTGAAATGATTTTCTTCTTGAGAGATTCTAGAGATATGATTTGAAAATGACTGCTTTCGAAAGGAGAGCATATGAAACTCTGATGAGTATTTCCATCTCGCCTACGCGGTGCACGCACACACACACATGCACACACACACATGCACACACACATGCACACACATGCATGCATGCGCGCACACACATGCATGCATGCACACACACACACGCACACACACACGCACACACATGCACACACAC
The DNA here is from genome assembly GCF_020740605.2 of Lemur catta. Taxonomy (NCBI): domain Eukaryota; kingdom Metazoa; phylum Chordata; class Mammalia; order Primates; family Lemuridae; genus Lemur; species Lemur catta. The sequence goes on from NC_059143.1 coordinate 54,806,322, forward strand.
TTGCACACACACATGCACACACACATGCACACACACATGCACACACACATGCACACACATACACACACATGCACACACACACTTGCACACACAGAATATTTTCCAGCTTATGCCTCTAATAGTGTTTTTAAGGGAGATTCTCTGAGATGCGCGTAGATACCCAGGCCCCCAGGCTGTTCAGTCCCCAAATCCCACGTCCACACGGTCGTGCTTCTCCAGGTGCAGAAGCAGGTACTTCTCCAGCGCCACCTTGTCCTGTGGGAGACACAACCCTCTTTCGTGGCCTTTTCAAAGTTCCCTTTCACACACTTTCCTCCTGCTCTCACACGGCTGCCGGGCCCAACGTGCGAAGCTGCGGCGGCTGTTTCCTCCCGAAACCCCTTCCCACACCCTGAACCTGGACGTCGGTGGCTCCCCGGGCCAGGCCACCGTCCAGCGAAGGCGCCTCAGCCCAGCAGAGGAAAACACGACCGTTATTTCAGGGGACAGAGTGACAGGATCCCAAGCAACGCAAGCACGTTTGTTTAAATTTTAAAATATGTGTCATTCATTATCCCCGTGAGAAAGAAATGCCGCTACAGTGAAATTAGTTTCCAAAAAGCCACAGAAATATTTTACAAACTTCACGACGACTGTGATTTCTCCCCTTGGCGATGCATAGACACAGACCAACTTCCCCAAATGCACAGCCCACCTCCTGCCATTTCTAACACCGAGTCACCTTCGCTCCTGTTTCCAAATTGCTTTTCTTTGCTTTTTCCTTTTCACTTGTCTCAGGAAAAGTCTGTGCTGTTGTTTTTCTGGTGGGGACTTCAGTGTTTCCTAATTTGGAAGAGAAAGCGATGGACTTGCTGTTTCCCCCTGGGCGGCCAGGTCAGGACAGGAGCCCGGGTGTCAGTGTGGCACGTGTATTGAAGCCACAAGCCAGGGGACCACCGTGGACATCTGTACCAGGAGGCCCCAGCACACAGCCACCACGAGAGGCTCTTCAGGACAATTAACTCAGATTCACGCTAGGCAGAAATAAACAATCACTCGTGAGTCATTCGAGTGGGAGTCAGTTCCATTGTCTTTATCCGAGTTACCAAAGCAGCGTTCTCCAGTCGGGATGGCTGCTAGGAGCACCTTGGTGCAGCGAACCACACAAACAGAGTGGCTTTGTCTACTTTCCTAACCCGAGCCGGAGATAATGGCATTTGCATAACTAATTGCTCTCTTCCAAACGTGTTGACACTTGGGTTGGTTTTGAATAGACCTCTAAGTGGCTCTCCAGACCTGAGCAGGGCCCATCTCGCCAGACGCACAAGTGCGCCAGTCTGCCTGTGACCAGGCTTGCTCGCGTACCCCGAGGAAGGGACAGTACGTCCCCTGCAGGCTCTCGAGGGATAGAGGATCCGCAGGAACGAACAGCGCGGCCGCCCTCCCTCCCCCTGCTCTGCGCCGGCCTCTTCCTGCAGCTGCTGTGACACTGACGGCGTGTGTCCTGCACCTACTTCTCCCTGGGTGGACGTGTCCAGCCCTGGGAGCCCATGTCCCCTCTGCCCTCGGTTGACGCCTTCTCCACCCCTGCACGGGAAGGTCCAGGAGCCAGCCTGTGCCCCTGCGTCTCCCTGCTGGCGAGAGGCTGTGGTCGTGTCATTCTGCTCTCCTGTTGCTGACGTGGCAAATGCAAATCAGTGGCATAATTAATGTAATAATTGGATTTACGCAGCTACTTTCTTCTTTAGAGTTCAATACTCAGGGGGAAGGATTTTGGATGTGTAGCAACTGGCATCACAATTGGGAACCAGGGGGGCCTGCAGGGAGAGGGCAGGCGGGACGGAGGGGTCGCAGAGAGGACGGAACCGTATGCCGGAGTGGCGCAGCGGGCGGCAGGTGTGAGGAAGACTCTGGCAGCTCCAGTTTTAGGGTCGGGGTGGGAAGAGTTCCCCAAATCTAGGCCTGCTGTCTTCTCCTGCAGAACTCCTAAGTGAATGTCCCCAACTTCCTTTGTCTCCTAGGCCCGTTTCATAATCTGCATGTTTGCTCTGCGTGGTGCATCCTCCTCCACCGTTGCCGGGTGTCTGGTGGTGACACAACAGGGACAAAACCCGGCATTAAGTGGCAAATACCAACAAAACACATGTCCCGAGCATGGCTGTAGACCTGCCTGTCCTCTCTGTCCATGGGCAAAAGGGCATCTCCTTCCCAAATCCTGCGTGTCCCACAAACCTTGCCTCCTTCAGCACCTACAGGGCTCCCCAGCCCCACCCAGCCCCGTCTCCCTCACCCCTCTCCCTCCCTGCCCCCACCCCAGCCCCACCCAGCCCCGTCTCCCTCACCCCCCTCCCTCCCAGCCCCCGCCCAGCCCACTGCCCTTTGCGCTTCGCTTGGCAAGAGGTGCCCTGGATATGGGTTGATTTGTCCCTTTCACCCTGGACCTGGAAATTCCTTGCTAGTGTGAGCTTTGGATTTTCAGCATCAGGATCTGGTGCCCCTGCATTTATTAGGCACCCAGTGAATGCTTGCTGAATAAGAGAAGCCCTGGAGCTGTTCTGCTTCCTGTTGACCACCAGAAAATCCACTTAGGTAACATGTGCCTTTCCCCCAAGACTGGGAACACATAAGGGGGACATCACCCAAACACATTTTCAGACGTGTGAAAGAGCAACTATGTAACACGGCCTGACAACTAAATATCGGGTAAATACACGTGTGAATTATTTAAACACCTTCTAGATGATCAGCTGAAGTGTGAACGTGGCGAGTCGCTGTGGTTGCGGAGTATCGGTGTGCTCCCTGTCTGTTCCCTTGAGTGGAAAACCCTGCCTTAATTCGGCACCAAGTAGACTCACATTCCCGAGCAGAGTCGTCCTAATGAGATCAGCCTGGAAGTGACAATTTCCGCTGCCGACATCATCATCATTACCTCTCGCAAAGGAACACGATGTAGCTCAAAAAAAAAATTCCTTCTTAAAAAATCAAGAAATAGGTGCAGTAATTTTAGATATGAAATCCAGGCAGGCAAAGGAAAAAAATGACCTTGACAGACAGTATGGACATTAAACCGGGATCCTTGAGACCAGTTTTGGGAAGAGTCACAGTCTAGAGAAGTTGATTTCTAATTAGATGTGAATTATACTGTTTTCTATATTATGTTTAATTAAAGAATGAGCAAATAGTTGTGACAACTGGCAAGATGGTTATTCTGCACCATCTCGGGCTCAGCTACAGCTACAAAGGGGCATGCAATCAGCAGTTGTCTTTAAAAGGAGCACTTAGGATAAAATGATTAGTTTCATCAATTTAGACCTATTTTCTTAAACAAATAGAACTAGTAGAATAGCTTTGTCTGCTCAGATTGGAAGACCTTTTTATAACGGAAAACGAGGACTATTTAGATACCATCGGTTCTTCTTAAGGGGGCAAATCGCTTCTATTCACATGATTAACATTCATCACACCACGGCACCGAAGAAGTTTCTTGCCTCCTGCCAGATAGGCAAATTTTGCCTAATTTTAGTGCCCTACTTTATAAAAACCTTAAATTTTATGCATTGTAATAAGAATATTATTTTTAATATCCTAGTACTTTATTATTCAATAGAAAATTGCATTTGTAAAATCATAGTCAATGATTTATGACAATTGGGAAAATATTTGTGTTTATATAAATAAAGGAAATTTAACCTTTAATGGAAAGGAAAAACGTAGGCTAGCAAACCCGTCCCCACCCAACAGCACAGGTACCCACACACAGTTACACACACATACACACACACACACACACACACACATATGTACCCGCCCACACAGATTGCTTTTGCATATTTGGGCATATAGAAGGGAATGTTTCCTCCTAAAACCAACTCCTGGACCATCAGGGTAAGTACAAATGATGTAAAACTGACTATGCTACATATAAACTGCCCAATTTCACAAAGATACATACTGTATATAAAAAGCTACACAGATATGACAGAATAAGCATTTAGGGTTCAGAAGAAAGAAGGCAGCTGAGTCAAAGACATGATATTGTGAGAAATACATGCTACAGATATGAGGACAGAACGTTTTGCACTTTAAAAAAATATAAAGAGAAAAAAACTCCCTTAATTTGAAATAAAATTACATGTTATAATATTCCATTTCAAAAAATTTGGGCCAATCTAACATGGACAAGGTCATTGAATTTCATGCCATGTTGTTCAGTGTATTTAAGTCCAGACGGCAGATCCAGGTCATGCAAATATGTATATTCATACAGTAATTTCATTTCAAAGGTAGCTTAAAAAAACAGAAAGAGTATAGACTGACTACTGTAACTTAAAACCAAACACCTTTCTGTAATCAGGACACTATGTAAAATCATTCTTTCTACTTAAATATTAGTGTGAGCCTAATATCAATTATGTATTTTAGGTTAGGTTTTATAATATATTTTGTTTTATTGTACATTAATATACTTTAAAATGGATATGGATAATCTAATTTATTGGCTTGTTATATTAGCAAGATATTTAGTTCAAGTAATCTGAAATATAGAGTCTGTTACATTATACTCTTTTAATCAGCAGGGCTTGAATCCTTATCAGCACATTTTGCATTATGATGGAAGACATTGATTAAGTTGTGCCTAATGGATTATCAGATATTATCTTCTGTGCAATTTGTAAAGAATTAGGTTAATAATTTTCCGATCTTAAGGTCCAGAAAATTTAGTTTCTTTAATAGGGCATGATTTATTACTCCCACAATGATTAGTGTGATATAGCGTATGGCAATTAAATTTAGGAAGGTTGCATGGTCACCTGGGAGAGAGCAGACTCTCAGAATGAACATAGCTCAGGAAAAATATTTCCAGTCAGCACTTTTACTGTTATAAAAATAAATGCATTTGTAGAAAGAAAACAATCAACTAAATTTAGAGAAAAACAGTATTTCTAAAAACTATCAAGTGATATATATTTATATATTTAAATCTATAAGGATTTCAGAGCAACTTATTAAAGGCATGTAATGGGATGATAACTATAACATAAGAAAGCCACAGGCTTCTTGCTGGATAGGTAGTAGACTTGACTAATCTGCTTAGAAAATAAAAAGAATATTTAAAGGCCTCATTAGAGAAAAAAATTGTCAAACTATGCCACGTGGTATCTCCTTTCAAAAGAGTATATATTAGAATACCCTTGAATTATATGTAAAGAACTTTGGAATTTTAAAAATAGGAACTATAATGAATCTCTTAGGTCTGCAAAGATTTCAATCTGTTTTTAATATCAGTTATAGCTTTTTTCCCAATTACTTTCTTTTCTCCTTAATCCTACCTCATTTCTTCTAGAATTACCTCCACATTATTGCTTAAAAAATAATAAGTTTCCTTATACATTGCAGCAGGTCCACTCTGTAGTTCTTTTTAACCAAATAGTCCATAGATCTGCTCTTGGCGCACTCTTACATCACAAGCACGAGTATTCACCGTCGGGGTAGCTGTGAACACAGGAAGACATGACATTGGCCGTGTTAAATGTAACCAGTCCCATAAATACTAGTGAGATAAGTCGCGCGCGCTGCACTCGGGCTGCACCGCCAAGGTCGGACCCCCGACGCCCGGGTGGCGGGTCTCGCACAGACCAACCGTCTGGACGATTTGCTCTTTTCACTTTCCATCTGCATGTTTCTTACAAGGTTAGTTATGAGTATAGCAGAGGGAGAATTAAGTAGAGCACAAGTTTTTGTGTGTGTAAATACAAGTTTTAATTGGAATTATTTTTTCTAACTCAGATTTTTTTCAGTCCTGGCAGAACACGAAGTGCACCGTGCCGCGGGTCCCTCGGCGCCCCCCACCCCCCGGCCCCCCGCAGCTGCCAAAGTGCCGCCCGCCGTTGGGGGGGAGGCGCTGGGAGGTGGGACAGATGGGGAGTGGGACAGATGCTGAATTTCACTGAAAACGAGAAAGTAACAGATTATAAAAAGACTGATTTCCTGATGGTGATCACTTTTTCTGATATTTATATTTTTGAGAGTAAAAACTGGTTTTGTTGAAGCTAGTGTGTAAATTCTCAGTGTGTTTTCTGGGCGTTTCCTATTTGTATTAAAACATTTTAAAAAATGGAATAAGAGGCTTCCCCTCGGAACGTGCGACTACCCCAAACAATGGATTTCATTCTAAACATCGGAACAGCGTCGGCAACCACAGCTGCACTTGGGCAAATCCATCAAATATACAGAAATGTGTAAAACTTAATCATGCCGTTTGCAGTGTGGCTGCTAAGCTGCAAACTGCCCTGGAAAACATGTTAAAAACACACGGGAGCCCCCTCGGCAATGTGCGCACTCAGCCCCTCTGCACGAACCCGGAACCGACCCTGCCCCTCGCCAGGCGAGCCGGGCCGGGCCGGGCGCCGGGGCCTCGCTCGGTTGTCACCGCGGCTCGGGGCCTGGCGCGACCCCCCGGGCAGGGCCAGGACGGTGTCCGCGTGCACGGGCGGAAGCGCAGCCGCGGTGGCGAGGGCGTCGCCCACAGTCAGGAGCCGCAAGGGACCCGGGAGAGGACTCTGGGCTTAGCGGGTGTGCGGCGCTGGCCAGGACGCCTGGTCGTGGAACCCAGGGTCCTCGCGCCGCCATCCCCCGCCAGAGGGTCTACACTGGCCAGCGTAGTGACAGACGGGCTCCCGCGTCCCCACGTCCCCGCATCTGCGTGATGGCATGAGCCGGGCGGAGCCACCGCTCCCGTGTCGCAGCACAGGTTGTTTGCCTGACAGTCGTGAGTTCTCACGCTGTTCCCGTGTCTCCCCGAGCCGGTGACCCCCAGTCCGCCTGCTGCCCTCCCTGCAGCCCTTCCGATTCTTAGGACCCGGTAGCCAGGGCCGCGGAGAGGGTGGGGGGGGGGCTGCCGCGTGTCCGGCCTCAGGTTGTGTCTTCGTGTCCAGCTCCGCGGTCAGGGGAGCCGCCTGCCAGCGCCAGCGGCCGGGGAGACCCCTGTGCACGGGACATCCTGGCCACCTTTGTGAGTTTTGGACAACTGGGAAGGGCTGTCTCTCTTTGGTTGGAAATAGATTTATGGCTCATCCGTAAAACAACATTTGAAGACCATAACTGCAGTTGTTAAATATTTTGTGTGGGTTCGTACACAAAACCTAGGCCAGCATGTTAGGTCTGGTAAGGTTGAATCCAGATGACCTTGTTGTAGCTAAATATAAATTTGAAAATCCTTTCCTAATGCAGAGATGCAATGGGTACTCACCCATCCAGATTTTTATTTGCTATGGTAACAGCTAACATTGATTGGGGTCCAAGGTAGGCCAGGTACCGTTTAAACACTTCCCAGGTAGTGAATCATTTAACTCCTAGCGCCGTCCTAACACATGCGTATGATACCTTTCCGCATTTCATGGATGAGGAGAAAAGTTAAGGGACCTGCCGGAGGCCTGCAGACAGGCAGGGTGGGGCCTCCCCACAGCACCCCCACTCCATGCTGCTCCTGAGCGCTGCCTCGGCCAGGTGAGACACGCTGCGGAGTGTGGGTGACGCCTGCAGAAGGCCCAGGTGCCGCATGGAGCCAGATGCACATCCAGGGAAGCAAAGACAATCAAGAGATGCCGGTTGAACTCCTGCATGGCCGGGTGTACTTTTTAGACCGAACTTGATTCGTGTATCCCAGTGAGTTCCAGGGGTACTAGTAGGTTCCCTGGGGAAAGTTACTGAATGATTTTGCATCCCCCAAATTCTGGTCCCTTAAAAACGCTTTGCCCTAGGGGACAGTTGCGCATATCTGTAGGGGCCTTCCTTTGTGTCTCCCACCGAGTCAGGAGCCTTGAAGGAAACCTGGCACCAGCTCTGCAACTTGAGGGCTGCACCCGCCGCCCCGGGAACAGAGAAACACCTCCACTGTGCCGGACAGACGGGGGGAGCAACAGCAAAAATCCCCCAACACGAGCTGCAAACACAAACAGGGCCCGTCATGCAGAAAGTGCCTTGGCGCGCGGGTCATCGGTGATTTCATTTGTAAGTAATGTTTTGATTGTCACAGATTATATGTTGCTCTCCTGCCCTGACATTTGTTGTACAGCAGGATTGATTTTTGTGCTCCAGTATGAAAAGGTCACATTGATCAATGCAGTGTAATTGGCACTAAATTAGGATCATATCAGGTTATTTTGCTATTTAATGATAAAATATTAAAGAAAAGCTTTGGTAGATTGCAGACATTAACATGCACTTTAAACCTGCTGTAATGACGCTTTATTTTGTAAGAAAAATGGAGAGAAAAACAACTAAAGTGCCAGAAATGACTGTGATGTGTTGGGAGAGTGGCCCGGAATTATATATTTTCATGTGAGACGGAAAGAAAGCCCCAGACACAGAATGCCAGGCCCGGCGGTCAGCCCTGCCCTGCTGCACAGAGGCCGCACGTGGACACTCGGTGACGACTGTGCCCATTTCGTGCTAGTTCGAAGGGTTAAGCCTTTTCATTCTGCATATGGCAATTATGTCTAAAAATATCTGTGTGCCCGCATCCACTTATTAGACAGGCCTCGGCTCTTGAAAATCTGCAGCTCGGTTATGTTTCCCGGGTTCAAACGCATTTCCACCTCTGGACGGGATTCCGAGGCCCCGCCTTGTTTTCCGGGTTTGCACCTAAAGTAATTAAAAGCATCACAAGGAGTGTTAAATACTGTGTGTTATTTTCTCCATTGTAAATAGACATGTTCCCCCATTATTCTGAAATGTGGTTGAGCAGGAAAAAGCTGCATAGATTATACTTTTAAATGCAGCTAATGTCGCAGGAAATTGTTTGGTGCTTTGCCGCCGTTAAGTATATTATCAAGCTGCAGCGAGAACTTAAACGGCTACTAAAAGATGTTAACCTTTTTAGCAGCTGGAAATATGGTGCCACAAATATTGATGGAATAATACTGGGTACGGCTTAGCGGAGAAGAGGAGGGAGGTGGCACAAGCTCAGAGCAGCAGGAGGAAGCCCCTGGGGACCCCGCGGGGTGCAGGGCAGGGGCAGTTCCGGTGTCCTTGGCCTCGCCTCCGAAGGCCCCTGACCCTCCTCCAAGGAGCCTCTCAGTGGTGATTTGAATGTCTGCATTTGGCTTCAAGGACAAAAAAATTTAAAAATGAGGACATTGTACAGAGAGTGTTTTGCAGTAACATTTGATGTCCAAACTGTTTCTTTCCCTTTTCTCCAGAAATAAAAATCACAGCAATTATTTGGGAATCAGAAAAATGCCCTTTTTTTTAGCAGTAGTGTTTGTTGTGGGTTAAATTGTGCCCCAAGAAATGTTCAAGTTCTAACCCCTGGAACCTGTGCGTGTGACCTTATTTGGAAAATAGGTTCACCTAGGAGATACTGTGGGTTTGGTTCCAGCCACCTCAATAAAGTAAATACGGCAATAAAGTGAGTCACACAGATTGTTTTGGTTCCCAGTGTATGTAAAAGTCATGTTTACACTATACTGTAGTCTATTAAACGTGCAATAACTTTGTGTCTAAAAACCAATGTGCATACCTTAATTTAATAATACTTTATTGCTAAAAAATGTTAACAATTATCTGAGCCTCCAGCGAGTCGTAATCTTCTTGCAGGTGGAGGGTCTTCCTCGATGTGGGTGGTGCTGACTGACCGGGGTGGTGGCTGCTGCAGGTGGGGGTGGCTGCGGCAGTTTCTTAAGACAACAGTGAGGTTTGCTGCATCGATTGACTCTTCCTTTCATGAAAGATTTCTCTGTAGCACAGGAGGCTGTAGAACTGCTTGCAAAAGTGGAGTCAGTCCCCTCAGACCCTGCCGCTGCTCTATCAACTAAGTTTATGGAACATTCTAAATCCTGTTGTCATTTCAACAGTGTTCACAGCATCTTAACCAGGAGCAGCTTCCATCTCAAGAAATCACTTTCTTTGCTCATCCATAAGAAGCAATTCCTCATCCATTCAAGTTTTATACTGAGATTGCAGCAATTCAGTCCCATCTTCAGGCTCCACTTTTATTCTAGTTCTCTTGCTGTTTCCACCACACCTGCAGTGACTTCCTCCACTGAAGGCTTGAACCTCTATAAGCCATCGATGAGGGTTGGAATCTGCTTCTTCCAAACTACTGTGAATGTTGATATTTTGACCTCGTGTGAATCACAGATGTTCTTAGTGGCATCTAGAATGGTGCATCTTTTCTAGAAGGTTCTCAATTTACTTTGCCAAGATCAATCAGAGGAATCACTGTCTATGGCAGCTCTAGCCTTACAAAATGTCTTTCTGAAATAGTAAGACTGAAAGTTGAAATGACTCATCAATCGTGGGCTGTAGGGTGTGCGTTGTGTCAGCAGACATGAAAACAATAATCTCCTTGTACGTCTCCATCAGAGCTCTGGGGTGACCAGGTGCATGGTCAAGGAGCAGTAATATTTTGAAAGGAATCTTTTCTCCAGAGCAGGTCTCAACAGTGGGCTTAAAATATTCAGCAAACCATGCTGTAAACAGATGTGCTGTCATCCAGGCTTTGCATTTCTAGAGCACAGGCAGAGTAGGTTTAGGGCCCTAGGACTTTCAGGATGGTGAATGAGCACTGGATTCAACTTAAAGTCATGACTGCATCAGCCCCTAACAAGAGAGTCAGCCAGGCCTGTGACGCTCTGAAGCCAGGCCTCGACTTCTCCTCTCCAGCTGTGACTGTCCTAGATGGCATCTTCTTCCAAGAGTAGCACTGTCGGATTTGGTTTTGGCTTTTCTTTGAATTTTTGCAATTCTAATAAATACATAGTGGTGCCTCATTATGATTTTTAACGTGCATTTCCTCAACATCGGATAGTGTGAGCTTCTCTTCATGGGCTCATTAGCCACCTGCATTCTTTGCTGAAGTGTTTGTTCAGTTTTTTAGCCCAGTCATAAAATTATTGTTTCTTATTGTTGAATTTTGATTGCTCTTTCTATATTGTGGACATTCTGGGTATAAGTTCTTTGTCAAACATTGTCATTGTCAAGACCCATGAAGATATGAGAAGTTATCCTATTAACAAGCTCACAAGTTAGCCTGCCAGTTTGGTGGATTTTGGAAAAAGACCTGTAGGTCAGAAACAAAGGATTTTAGTGCTCACCACTCAGCAAGCAGCATGAACTTCACATTCATGCCAGTTTCCCTGTTGCATAAACCACCCGGGGGCGATTTGCAGGGTGTAGGTGGGTGCTATGCACAAATGGTTTTGCAGCTGAGGAACCAGACTATATTATAGTAATTGCCCAGAAAACCTACTCTTTTCCCAGAGGGAGGCTTCATTTTTTTTGCGTTAAACAGCAATCACTTCTGTCTTGTTCTGGAGGGAGTGTGATGCTACATTCCAATGCTGTTTGCTGAAACATTCTTCTGCTTGGAAGACATGCAGAATGGAGACACCATGAGGAAGTATCCCAACATGCCCAGACGTTTTTTAATTTTGATTAAGTCCAAGTCACCATTATTTTCTTTTTTATCATTTTATTTGTACAGTCAGCTAGAATTTTATTAATTTCATAAATATTTTCAAAAATCAACTTCTGGTGGCATCAATTTCGTCTAATGATTTTTTTCTCAATTTCATTGATTATTTTTATCTGTATCATTTCCTTTTTTTGTGCTTGCTTTGGGCCTATTTCACTGCTTTTTCTAGTTGGTTGAGGTGGAAGCCTGGATTACGGGTTTGAGAACTTTCTGTTTTTCTAATATGAGCATCTAGTGCCATAAAGCTCCCCTGATCCCTACTTTAGATGCAGCCCATGTATTTCGTTGTTATCATTGTTGCTTTTTGAAATTCCACTTAGTTCAAGATATTTTCTGATTTTTCTCCTCTTTGACCTATGGGTTATTTAGAAATTCATTGTTTAATTTCTAAATATTTGAGTATTTTCTAGATAACTTTCTGTTATTAACCTCTAGTTTAGTTTTGTGGTGGTCAGAGAACACACTCTGTATGATTTCAATTATTTTTAATTGTCTAAGGTTTGTCCTATTACCCAGAATATGCATGGTCTATCTTGGCGAACGTTCCATGTGCATTTGAAGAGAATATGTATTCTGCTGTTGTTGGTTGGAATGTTCTGCAAAAATCAATCGGGTCCAGTTATTTGATGGTGTTGTTTTTCTATTATTCATCCTGATTTTCTGTCTACTTGTTCTATTGATTTCAGAGAAAGACCTGTTAATGTCTTCAGCTATAATTCTGGACTTGTCCATTTTTCCTTTAAGTTCCATAAGTTTTTACTTCACGTATTTTGAGTCCCCTCTGTTAGGTGCACACATGACTGAGATGGCCAAATCGTGGTGATGAAGGCTGTCCCCATTCTGTAAATTCTGCCTTCTTCCCTCCTTGCTCTGTTTTTCCTAAAATTAATATAGTCAGTCCAGTTTCCTTCTTACACACGTTTGCAGGGTGTGTCTTTTTTCATCCTTTTACTTTTATTAAAATTATTTTGAAGTACATTTATTAGAAATAACATGTAGTTAGGTATTTTTAAATCTAATATGACAATTTCTATAAAATTAGTCGTTGTGTTTAGATCTTTTCCGTTTAATGTAATCAATGACATGTTTGGATTTAAGTCCTTTTTTTTTTTTTTTGTCTTTGTCCTCTGGGCTTTTCATCCCTCTCTTTCCAGCTTTCTGCCTTATTTTAGGATTTTTCAATATTTTTAGAATTTCATCTTATGTTATCTATTGAATTGTTAATATGAGTATCTTTGAATGTTTTTCAACAGAGTGAAGTTTCTGGACATTTATTAAGAAACTACCTAAGAACTACAATGTTGCAAGAAATTTTGTTTAATTTTACTGTTAAGGGAAAATAGTTCATATGAAAATTTTCATTTTTCTGAATAATAATTAAATTTAGTTGTCTTTTATATTTTCTATTAATATTCAATGACATGAGAAAATATAATTATGTGTTTTTTCAATTTTGTTATGAAGTTATATATATACAAATAGGCAATAATATACTATATTGTTGAAAAATTTGTTATCTTGGTTTGCTCTGATCTTAGAGGGAAAGCAATCAGTCTTTCCTCACATGAATCAGTCTTTCCAGAACTGAAGTTAGCTGTGGGTCTTTTCTAGTTTATGGAGTTCAGGCAATTCTTTTCTGGCCCCATCAGGACAAGTGTGTTTTTCAGCTTGAATGTTGTTGAATTTTGTCAAATCCTTTTTGTGCATCAATTGATATGATTATGTGATTTTTCTTTTTTTCCTGTCTTTATGGAGTATTACCATAAAAATATTTTTGTGATTATTGGTAATAAATAATCAATTGATCGATTATTGAATATTTCACCAGTCTTGCATATCTGAAATAAGTCCCATTCTCATTTTTCATGTTATATGATTTTTCTTCTCTTTTTTAGTGGCTGAATTCAGTTTACTAATATTTAGGCAATTTTGTATCTAAATTCACGAGAGATATTAGTGTGTAGGAATATTTTTAATACTGCATTGATCTGGATTTGGTAGCAGGGTGATGCTAACCTCACTGGGAACTGCTTGCTCTTCTTGAGTTTTACACCTTTAAATGTTTGGTAGAATTCTCCAGTGAAACCACCTGGGCCTGGGGCTTTGTTTTCCAGGAGCTTTAAGTTACGAATTAAATTTCTTTAATGATCACTGGGCTGTTACACGGTGGTTGTCTGTGGACTAGCTCAGATTTGTGCATGTGGATCAGACATGTGGTTCTGCACATGCAGATTCAGACTCTGCCGGCCTCACCGTGTAACCTCTGCTTTGCACACGGATGTAAGAGTGAGGACGAAGGCAACAGAGCTGACCCGACCAAGTCGTTACGCTTTACAATATTTTATTGTGATGATGGAGAGCTCATATTTACAGTAACTTAATGTATTCACATGCTGTAGACATGTTATTTCCTGAAATCTCACTATAAGCTTATGGGGCAATTATCATAATCACAATTTTATCAAAAAGGAAAGTGAAGATTAAGTGGTTAAATTCCACTTCTAGAATTCTAGGCAAATTAGGGGTTTTAATACCATCTCTCTGAATCCAAATTCTACATCTTTAACCACTAAGCTATATACTATGAAAACACATAATTGTCTTTATTTAAAAAATAATTTTTGTTCTATTACTAAAATAATTCATACACTCTAAATAACCAAAATACAGTGGTACAATGCACATTTACATAAACTACTACACCACAAAAATGACTAAAATAAACAAAAGGAAGTTAAAATTCCAAAGTCCAAAAGAATGACCCATTCTGAGACTGGGGAAATGACCCCATCTTTGAGGAATGTTTTTCTGGGTAGAGATAATCCTACGTAGTTGGTTTGTAAGTAGGCATCGCCCTTGGCACTGAGCTGGAGCAGGCACACATGCTGATTCCTGGTTTCCTCTCCTTGGATTTGCTCAAGATCAGATACTGGTGGTGAAACCACAGGGCCGTGGAGATGCCGTCCCAGAACCACAGGTCTCCAAACGTCCTGAGCAAACCGGGGACACGGGTGGACAAGGTGACAAGAGATAAAGTGGGTGGTCCAACCGGGTAACCAGGAAAGGTGAGGAGCTCGGCTTCTGCAGACACGGTCTCCACGCTTAAACGGAACACAGCATGGCTTGGTCACATCAGAGGCAGGGTGAGTCTCTCTCTCTTCTGCTATTTTCAGCTTCCTTGTGGACGTGCTGGCCAAGAATTCTTCAAGATGAAAGTACTAAGTATAAATACAAAGGAGAAAATGGTGTCATCAACAGAGAATCATCAGAAAATTTTCAAATATATACATATATAGAAGAAAAAACTTTATTACCAATACGAGATCATACGTGTGAGTGTGTGTGTGTGTGTGTGTGTGTGTGTGTGTGTGTGTGTGTCTGTACGCACAGGTATTTATGTACATAAGTGATGCAGATGGCGTCCAAACAAATGGACCTGCCTGCGAAACATTTGATTGTACACAAAAACAGTTAAATACAAGTATAATAGCGTCTGTTTACAACATCATATAAATACATAGCATTAACATATAAATATATGTATTATTACACATATTACATATACAGTAGTGTGTGGAGGGAACCACACAATAGAAGCCACCAGAAACAACTATTACATGGAAAGACTGGTATGATTTGAAAGTATGTAAAATAAATCTTAATAAAACAGGCACCTTGCTTTGGGCAGGGGAGGCTCACAGGTGGAAGGACGTCTCCTGTCGGCTCCTCCCACAGGAATTGGCTTCCTGAGCAGAGGACCAAAGAGAAGCCCGAGGCAGTCACAGCGGGGTGAGCTGGGAACTGCCTGAGACCGTTTCTACAGTCGATCTAGAAGAACAAAGACACGTTTGAGCAGCGAGGAGGACCGATTGCCGCGACCCCTGAGAGGGACTCACGGTGCCCGCCCTGTGCCGCCTCTCCCTGTCTGCGGCCGTCAGTCCTCACAGAGGCGCAGCCCGGGGTGGGGGTGCACACTGGTGTCCCCTCGAGAGAAGAAGACACAAAAGGGCTCAGTAACTCGCCAAGGCCACACAGCTGGCCGGTGTCCAGTCAGGAATCCAAAGCCACCAAGTCCATGGGCCCAGTATGTTTACCGCTAAGGAGAAGAAAGGACAGGGTATTAGGACAATGTCACCTCTGAGTACCAGCACCCGTCATAAAGCTACAGTGACGAAAATGGCGTGACCACATGGAAAGAAATATGCTCAGATACAGGCTTAAGCAGAAAGAGAAATTTATTAGATGGAATAATCGCATCTCAGATCATCAGGAAAAAATGTGGCTCAACAAACGATGGTGTAAAAAATGAAGCCGGAACTCTGCACCACATTTCACACCGAAACACATTCAGCATCAGGAAAGGCCCTAACGTAAATAGCAACGTGTGGATCAGACATCCAAACAGGCTCTGATACTAATAAATAGAAGCCCACTCTCATCGCACAACACGTGAAAGGCAAACGAGTGGAGAATTAGCAAAGGAAGGATATAAATGGCCAACAAAGTATGAACGATGTTCCACTTCACCAGTGATCAGAAAACTACAAATAAAAATGATCCAAAATTTTGCTTACCCTTTGCTTTCCTAGAAATAAAAGACCAAAAAAAAAAATTGATAACCTTTTGCATGCTGGTCAGAATGGAAAGAGCCCTGACAGTTTCTGGATGAGACTGAATGCATCAAAATGATAAAAATTTAAAATAAGTTTACCTGTAACAGTCAAGTTGGATGCTGCCGTATGTGATGGAGAGAATTAGATAAGTCAAAAAAGATATAAACACAATGATGTTCATTACAACATTATTTATATTAGGGGAAATTGGAATCGACCTAAATGTTCATCAAAGGAAATCTGTTAAATAAATTAGAGAACATCTATACTATTCAGCTATTAAAAAGAATGATGTAAATCCACATTTGCTGACTTGGAAAAATGTCCGTGAGCAAACAAAGCAGCCTGCAGGACGGTTTGCACGCACAAGCCCACATCCCCACTGTGTGTGAGCCAGGGAGAAAGAAACGTTAAGAACAAAAACTCCCGGACTCGCCATTAGCTTTGCACAATACAGAAAATATAAACTTGACTCCTACCAGTTGTTCCCTTTGCTAATTACAAGCTCTGTTACCTTCCTGATACTGTTGGGGAAACCCTGGTAGTTTTAATATAAGAAAGTTCATCATATTTTCTTATTTTGGTGACATTTCATGCTTTCTTATATTTTTCAAATGTACAATATTTTATTCTTGTTAAAAATATGAAAGCAATATAACGTTCAGTGCAATTCACCTGAAGTTGGCATGGCCATTGGAAAGTACAGTCCTACTTCAGGCAAGCACTATATTGTCATGGTCATGACAACTTCAATACATGTCTTGACAATTTATGTAGAATTATATAAATTATTTTCTTAAAATCTATTTTTCTGGTGGAATATAAAACTTGCATAATATAATGATAAAATTTGAAAAATTAACTATGTTCCCTGGGACACAGTGTTTTCTGCACCCTGAGAGGGAGAGGACAACGTGAGAATCAGATATTGCGCGTGGGCCCGAGGGGGCAAGCACGTGTGTGTGTGTGCAGCCCGCTTGTCTGCACCGTGTGCGTGTGCAGCGGGAGACAGCCATGATGCATATTTATGGGTCTGCTTGTGCAAACACAGGAGCACGCCCGTCTTCCCATGCAGCAAATCTTATTTCCGATACAGATTTGAAAACCCGTGAAGCATGATGATACCCACTCAAGGATCTATGACCTCCCATAAAACAAAAGGAGGATGAGTAGTGGGTTAAAAGGATTCTAATGATGCCTTTGGACTCGCGCACGCCCGTAATGACTGGGGAAGATTTATACGCTCTCTCTAGGTATAATTAGACACCCACAAACCCGCCTGACCCTGCTGCGGTGAAGAGCCCTTCTGCTTTTTGTTTCAGCAGATGAATCAATACTCACACGTTCTACCGCTGTGGAGTGAAATTGAGGAAATGAAAATCTGATAATTTTGCTCCCGCTGCAGTCTAGACAGACGAGAGCCGTGTTAGTCTTTGACAGGAAGATCTATTTCCAGTTTCTCAAAAGGCTAGTGTCAATTTTGAAACTTCTCCTATTATTGATTTTCAGTTTTGTTAAAAAGGATGCTTTATTAGGAATATTAGTCCTGGCGACCGTGTAAGCCCAAAGCTAGTTCACAAGTAGGTGAACGTGCATTTTAATCTGGGGTCCAGGTGAGTTTAAATTGCAGAGCCGTCTGTGCAGTCACTGGCCTGCAGGCTCATCTCGGCCGTCGGTGCACTTTGTCCCACTGAACAGGGACGTTGCAACAGCCCTGCATGTCTGTACTGATAGCCCCATATTTAGCCAATGATGAATTTGTTGAATTATTCATCTCCCTGAACATTGCAGAATACGTGTGCTGCCATGTTGTAAATGTGCATTCTGCTTGACCACACGGGGCTTGCACACTTTCAGGTTTTAACATTCTCAAAACAAATGTTATCGAATCAGTAAATATATTTACAGGAAACCCGACCAATGTTTGATTCCACATTAACTGAGGAACAAGCCACACCACCCTACTTGTTCTGGAATGTTCCATTCTCTGTGAGTCCCGTTGTAACTGCCCCACACGATCTTAAATATCCTTTTCCTATGATGTTTTTGGACTCTCTGTGCTTCCTCCCCACCCTCCCAGTACTTACTGATATACTCTTATTTATTTATTTTTTGCCTCTTCCCTAAACTGTATGCTCCTTGACAGAAGTATTTTAATTCCTCATTAAGAAATGGTAAAACTACCTTTGCTCTCCGTTGTACCGTGATGTATTCAACTTAACGTACACGTTTGGGTTATTACAGAGTAAGTAACATTTGCACTTTGTTGTGAAATATTTCAGGATCACATGAACTTTGAATAGCCAATTAGACACCCTCATTGAGAAGAATTTTGTATTTGATATAATTTTATGCCTTGGCCATAATGGGATAAAGACAGGATAATTATAACACTATTAATAATGTGAACTACTGAAAGCATAAAGCAAGTTTTTTTCATAATTATTTCATTTTACTCTTTAATAAGTCATGAGCTTTACGAGGTAATTCCCTGGTCAAGGGATCACTTGGAATGAGGTTTTATAGAGAACGTGTGGGTAGGCATGATAAGAAAAGTTTGCCCAAACTGTCTTCCCGGCTTTCTGAAGGAGACACGGTCTTAGTTTCTACAGACATTCACGTGAAATATGGACCACAAGGCAACTGTGTTTGCGCCTTACACGCGGACCAGCCATGGGGTCGCAAAAGCATCAACTTCCGGATGTCATGAAAGACGTAGAACTCTGTGCATGGATGGCATGGATCGCCTCCATTTGGATCTACTTGGAACCAGAACTGTAGCATGAAGCTTTTGCTAAAATGCGGTTACCAACAAGCTGTTGTGCATTTATGTTAATTTAAAGCTCTAAACCTTGCCCCTTTAATCACATCTATTTATTTACCTAATGCAATGACTAGTGAAGATGCTTTCTCTGAAGTCCGGAAGGTGAACCAAAATCTAACTAATCCCTGGTTCTGTTTTGTTTTGTAATTTTCCATGCTGCTGCCTGCAATCAGCCGGATTATTCCGTGCACATTAGCACTTGAAAGGTTACGCGACCTCTCCCCTCACAGGCACGTTGAGGAGACCCGGTGGTTCCATCCGACACAGATTTTGTCCCTCACCTGTAAGCCATGAAGGCTCCACTGGGGCATGCTAAATTACTCCAGTGACATTTTCGATGTTTTTTTCCATT
Source organism: Lemur catta (assembly GCF_020740605.2). NCBI lineage: Eukaryota > Metazoa > Chordata > Mammalia > Primates > Lemuridae > Lemur > Lemur catta. The sequence continues at coordinate 54,825,566 of NC_059143.1, forward strand.
CCTCCTTTTACAAAACAAGGATATTCTTGCAATCTGTTTTTATTGTGCCTTTTTAAACATCAAAATTTCTGATGAGCCCGTGGTTAAGAAGTATATTTGCAGGAGGGTCACATTCTTTCAGCAAATTGCTCTCTAACAATTCAAAATACAATTTTATTTTTGCTTTTGTCTTCCACATGCTATTGCAAAATCAAAATATTCCTCGAAAGGCGTGGGCAGGGCATCGTCCCGGGGACTCCCTGCGTGAAGCCAGTGAGACGATGGCAAGAAAACTTCCTGCTTTATCTGAAGAAACAGTGACTCACTTTTAGAAACTGCACAATACAGTTTTCTATTTTGAGACAAGACGCTTTTCCCTGTATGGTCTCAAGTCATAACAGAGTGAAAGGAGAATTGCAGGTGGGTTGTTCTGGGTGCTTGGTGGTTCTCTCTCTCCCCACCAATCACCAAGATTCCAGATTGGTGAGCACCGGGGAATGCTATGCCGCGAGGCCCAGGTTTTTAATTTAATTTAAATCTCATCATCGCCATAGACTGTTCTCCTAAGCCTGGTCTTCCACCCGACGCCGCCGCACACAGCACACGGCTACAGGCACCCGGACCTCCGCAGACGAAAGTAACACACAGTAATGGTGAACTTGACTGGACTTGGGGAAAGCCGAGCAGTTGTCTAGTTATCCCAACCGCCCACTAACAAACAGAGTGACTGGAACCAGTGGTGTAATCCCTCTGGACTTTTCTGTAAACTGACGGATTCTACTGGACAAATCCTTCCCTTCTGTCTTCTGAGAGAGCGTCAACTTTGTCATAGAAACGATATCGAATGTGAGCTTTTCTGATCTTGGGCCAGATCCCCTTTCTGTACGATGGACAGTATTTCTGTATTTTAAAAATTCCTTTTAAATAACTTCCAATTACAGGACGTGTCTACCACTGGAGCCTCCTAAATTCAACAAAAGAATTAAAAGAGAGCCATGAGGGCATTCATTTTTGTAAAAATAGGTTTACATTTGTCAGTGACTTTGTTCTGTTACTATCCTAACCACAAAGGCCTGTGGCTTCCACATTTCATCTTAACTCTGTCTCATAGCAACACATATCATAACTTCAAAACATAAAACATATTTCCTATCAGAGATTTTAACTAAGTTATTTGGGGATGAAAATTTGGACTATAGTCCAAAATGTCCTTAAAGATGAGTTGTGACCACGTCATTGTCCTCGTCGGTGCCAACAGCCCTGGTTCTGTGGGTCCCATGTACGAGGACCTGCTGCAGCCGGAGCTCCCTCACCAGCACCCCGGCAACGGGGTTCCACGGGGCCCTCCAGCAGACGGGTGGTTCAGGAACCAGAACATTCTCCGAGTAGATCGTGTCAGGACAGACTCTCGTGGCTCAGACTACTGAATAAATAACATGCGCTCTATAACATCCCTGATTATACAATCGCACAATAGTTCACAACAGCTCCTCACGGACCAGGGAGTAAATAACATGCATTTCTGAAAGTCCATAATTATGCAATTACGTGATAGTCTATAATTAAGGACTATTGGGCAAATATATAATTGGGGAGTTTTAAAAATCTGTCATAAAGTACTTTTTAAAATGTGATGGTGATAAAAGAAAAAAATAAAGAAACTCAATCCCAGAAAGCCATATTTGAATATTTTATATTTTAGTGGATTTCACTAAATTTAAATCTAAGCGCTTAACACTGGAAAAACATTTGCCACTCCCTGGCGTCTTTCTCTGTTTGTATCAGTCACGGCTTCTAGGGGTTTGAAACGTCCAGCGGGGTCCTCGCCCACAGGCTGCAGGGCCACAGCACCCGGGGCCTGTTCCCGAGAAAATGCCACCAACTTCTGGAGTCACAGTGGGAGAAGCGGACTGAGCGTGGGTGACCTCCGTCACCTCCGTCCCGCCCATTCCCCCAACAGTTGTCCTGCCAGTTCCCCCAACATCACAGTTAGCAGCAGCCTCACTGGGGCTGAGACCGAGAAAATCGTTTGTCTGAGTACGCTGCTGCCAGAGTTATTACAGAAGTACTGGGAACTGAACTTCTAAGCTGAGGGCTGTGAAAGAGCAGGCTCCTGTGTGGTGTTTGCTACACACACTTCAAGCTGCGCAGGGAGAGTGAGCGCTGAGCTGTGTGTTCGAGAGGAAACACCAGACTTGTAAAATTCAACCATCTTCTGCAGCTTCTCTTTAAATTCTACAAGAGTCATTCCAATTGTTTTTATCGCCGCTCAGCTAATCAGCCTCTTTTCCTCCTGCTTCATCCCTGAATTTGTCACAAACACCCAAACGGAGAGGCAGGAGGTGTCCTGCAGTTCTGCAGGGGCTCCGAGGAGGGCATCGGGCTTGGATGTGTGCCCCGTGCACGCCGGACCAGCGGGAAGCTCAGGGCACGTGAGCCAGGGGCCAGGACAGCGCCAGGACCAGCCACCAAGCCTCCCCGGGAGATTAGAGTGGCTGGGGAAGAATTCATGTTGCTGGGTTTTTTCAATTATACATATTTTAAATTCTTGGGCTCCTGCTGGCCCACCTGAAGCTCTGCTAACTGTGACCCACTTCCTTAATGACACTGATGTGCCCAGCTATGCACAGAGCTTCTCAGCTAGACCCTGAGCACTCATTTTAGCTGCTCTGTGCCAGTGGCCCCATCCATGGCATGTCACCCCAGGGGGCACGCAATTACAATCCTGTGATGGCCCTGAGTCTGCCTGAGCTCCAAGACTCAGAGTTGCAGTGCCAGACACGGCCCAGAAGGAGGGAGTCGGGCACCTGGGCACACAGGTAAATACAACCAGGTGCTTAACCAAAGATGCTCTGGTCAGTAAGATGCGCATGGTAAAATTCTGCATGTAGAAAAGTTTAGGAGGAATGTCTAGAATGGGCTATGAAATCAAATACATAGTAGACAATAATAAGAGTTTGTAAAAAAAAAAGTAATAACAGTAGATAAGTGTCCCACGAGCCTGTGTGTATTCCCCTGCCTCCAGCACGGCAGTCGCTGTGCTCATGAGCCTTGGTTGGCCTCGACTCTCCCTTGGTAGATCTGGGAAGCTGGAACCTGCATTTTAGTAGGCATGATTCACAGAAGCTCTGGATCTGACCAAAGTTGTTTAACAGTAAATGATTTTCCTAAGGACTTATTAAAGAAAAACCCATAGAACATGAGAATGGCAAGTTTATGGAAATACGTTAATCGTCAGACCAGTCAGCCAGTTCTCATGCTCTTAGGAGAAACCGAGCTGAGAGACGGGACTTATCACTATGACAAATCGACTCAAGGCAGAGAGGGCCCCACTCAACTTTGTGTGATGAGTCATGGGGTCACTGGAGGTTTCCACCAGCAGGGGCATTTCAGGCATTTTCAGGGGACAGTTCTGGGTAGTTCATACTGTTCTCTCTTCCAGGAAGGACTTGGGTGTCCCCAGGGAAGGTTACTCTTGGGATCACCCCTAGAGTAATCTCATGCACCACCAGCATCTACTCAGGTGTTTGCTCCGTTCTTCACCCTTCTCTGCTGACCTCTCCATCACGTGACCAGGGAGTCACCGTCCTCCACACACTGAAGATCCACTGCATTTAGGTTTGCACAGTTATAACATAGAAAATTAATTGTAACGGCTACCTTTCCTGTCTCAGTTTACAACCAGCCTCTAACATCTGTGATTTGCCAATAATTCTCTTAAGACCATGATTGAAATCTTACAGCTGCGGAAACACAGAGGTAAATAAAAATGCATGGGGCGTGTGTGTGCAATTGTTTCATATTTAATTCTATGTGTTTACCATGTGAAGAAGATGGTTTCATACATATTTACATGCTGTCAAGCAACACGGTAGAAATTAAATTCATTTTAAATATAGAATTTAGCAATCAAATTCATTTAAAAAATAGAAGCTACGGCATTTTAAAAAGGAGTGATGGTGTTTTCTCTGTGGGTTTCTAAGGGAAAATGTGACCCAGGGCACTTTCTGATCTTCCTTTTGTTCGTGGAGCCTCCCCCTACCTGGGCCCCTCTCCTGCTCTCCGTGTGTGGTTCTTCTGGGCATTAGGCTTTGCAGTTCAGATGTCAAGTAACCCTGTCACCTCTCTGCTGCCTCTCCAGGAAACACCAGCATCACCATAGGCGTCCTCGTTCAGGGAGCTTAGATCCCTGTCTTTCCCGTTCTGTGTGCAGACTGGGATCTGCTGGCTGCTTCCTGGCCTCCTGCTTTGAGCCCAACTGCTGAGCCGTCCTTCATAGGAGCACCAGGACACCCTGATCTGCCAGCCCACTCGGGGTCACTGGCAAAGATGCCATTCCTGACCCCCTGATGGAGGTCCTCAGAGCAGCCAGGTGTTCCAGTGAAGATGCACCAGCCCAAATCACATAAACAGACAGCGTGTAGCTGACTGGCCATCCGTCTGCAGATATTTTTGTTTCTGTGTCCTTTTCTCACTCATCAAAGGATTTTAGGCGACACACAAAAATATGAAAACAGAGAGAATGTGAAAATGAGTGAGAAATTGAGGAGAAAGAGACATAAGTTCAGGGAAGTTAAATGAAATCAAGAAAAAGACCAGGTACCCAAAACAAATGCCCTAAGACCTAGATGTTTTTTAAGGATGGATCATGAATTTTACTTTCAATGCCCTAGTGTCCGAAACCAGGAGCAAAATAGGACAGAGGAGGACATTGCCAATATCGAAACGACAAGGATGCAGAGTTGCTCTGGGGAAGGGCAGCTGCACGTGGCCCTGCGGCTGGAGAGATGCTTTGTGTCCAGGGAAGAGGCCCCGCGTCATTGTCATGTAACATGCTTCACCCCCAACCTCCTCAGGATGTGAAATAACGCATTTGTCACAGCTGGTTTTGTAAAACATCTCCTACAACTTTTTAATCAAACCAGATATATTTGGGCCTTTGAGCATTCTTAAAGTCTCTTAAACATTGTTAAATAGAAATAAACTCTGACTGTTAAAAAAGTTAAGTAAAATTAAAAAAATTTAAATCTCCTAATATAGGAAATTGCATTTCACCAATGTAATCAGAGGAGTTCAGTAAAGGAAAGGTATTTCACAAAGTGCTAAATTAACACAGTCTGGGTATGTGGCTCTCTGCTGTTCTAGATTATTCTCGGAGGAAAGTTGAGTATATCCTTCAGGAAACCCACAAAATCATGTTTTTTTCACCGTTGATAAGCCACATTCTACTCCACATCTGGCACTACTACACGTAGAGAGAGAACAAAATAAAATTTTACACACACATATATATATATAATTATATATAAATTAATTAATTCAACCTCAAAGTCCTTATAAAATTCTAGGGTCTGAGCAATCTTTTCCTTTTCAATGGAAATGAATATATGATAACAAACAAAATATTACTATATAAGTAGGGGAAATGTGTAACCGTGTGTGTGTGTGTGTGTGTGTGTGTGTGTATGTGTGTATGTGTGTATGTGTATTTAGAGATGGAATCTCACTATACTGTCCAGGCTAGTCTCAAATTCCTGGCCTTAAGCGATCCTCCCACCTCGGCCTCCCAAAGTGCTAGAATTGTAGGCATGAGCCACCACACCCAGACAGGAAACTTTTTATATAAATCGTCCAGTAAACAATAATATTATTGTCTCTTATCGTACACGTGTTATTCAGGAAACTAAAATCACACTAACATTTTCTTTCATTAAACTAAAAATTTGAGAAGCCAAACAAAACAAAAAAATTGCTTTGGAATGATAATGATAATAATGATACCTTTCTTTTTTGGCCAGACCAAGGCAACTTGCAATAAAAAAAATTATTAAGATTGTTCACCAGGAAATATAACATTAGAATTCCAACTTCATAATTTGAAACCTTGCTTTAAACAGATAAATGGATTTAAAGCTTTTTGGCTGTGCTAAATTTGTTGTCAAAATTATAAAGTTCTTGCTGATATTCTTAGGAATTTTAAGTGAGCACAGTTCACTGATTTGCCTTTTGTGATCGTGAGCTACACATTGTTCCTCACCATGGAAAGGACAATCAAATGTACACATTTTCTTTTTGATTTGGAAATGTGCTTCCATGAATCCCTCATGATGAATTGCAAAGCAAGAACTCACAAAACATGTGACAGGCACTTACCGTCACTGCTTTGCAAGGTGTCACTTGCTTTTTATGTGTCATGAGCACCAGGGAGAGTCTCCTCGAGGTACCCCTGGGTCTGTGCTCTGCCTGCTCGACAGGGAATGCTCCCATTTTATCAAAAATGTAGAATAAGATATCATTCTGATTTCTGAAAAAAAAGGTTAGCTGTTTTAAAATTCCAAAGCATGAGACTAGAGGAGAAAGTGAACAATGTTATACTTTCTTTCTTCTTCAATTGTATGTAATACTAATACTAATCGTAGCAGCTGAAATGCGTGGTGCACTTTGCATTTTAAAAGCAATTTCATATCATCTCTTTTCTTATTCATTAACTCCTTTTAGAGTCAACCATAGATAAAAAGCAGGGTATTCTTCTTCTTTATACACACACACACTGAAGTTCATAATGTTCAAGTGACTTGCTGGAGGCTAGGAGCCTCACCCAGACCCGCGTCCCTGCACACAAGCCTGTGCCACTCCAGCCACCTCGTCCTGAGACAGCCACGTGCCTTGTCCTCCAGCCTCCAAAGCACAGCTCCCTTCCGGTTTCTCTACTTTAGAATACTGTTTTTGTGTCCAAAATTTTTATTAATTTGAAGATTATTCTTTAATTGTACAAGTATGATGTGAATGAGTTCTTTTCATAAAGCAGAGCAAGGTTATAAATAAGGCTGAAATTCTCCATAGCGGCCACACCCGTCTCCAGAGCTAGCCGTCACTGTCTGCACTGTGCATGTCCTCTCGACTGTCCCCAGAGACCACAGCCCTCAGGACGCTGCCCCTGCCGTCTGGGAGCACTGGCTGTCTGCCTCTGAGCCCCTGCCCTCGGTGCCCTCCACGGGGGGCCGCTGCCTGGGCAAACAAGGGCGGCCTTCCACACAGACCCGATTCACAGCCTGGAAAATGGTGAAGTGAGTCCAAGTGAAACACCTGAGTTTCACTAGGCCAGGTCACACTTGGGATCGTGTGAGTGTGGGGTTGTCACCCTGTGTTGTTAGCTTTGTGGCTGCAGCACTGAGTGCTAGTGCAAACCTACCTGCTCTTATCAACATGGTCATCATCACCAGTTTCTGCTGTAATTCCAGGACTGCTTGACCCCACTGTGTAGGATTAGGAAAGGTGACGTTAGGGTGGAAACTCACTAGGTGCTCACGGTGCGTTGCAGAAAGAATTCTCACACCGTGATCGAGATACACAGAAGGGAAAGTTTATTTATTTCCCTGGGAAAGAAAGAGAGACAGGGACAGAGTGAGAGGAGGAGGGAGTGTCCATGGCACACAGCGGAAGGGGTGAAGATGCCAGGAGGGAAAGTTACTTGGTGTTTTTAAAGGATAAAAATGGCTTTTTTCCCTCTGCGTGAGCAGGCTGATAACAGAAGTGGCAGCAAAGCTGTTGTGGGTGCTCCTTCCGGCTTATCTGAGTCCGTGGAATCTGGGTTTTGGCAGGAACTGAGGCAGAGAGCTGGAGCAGGGAGGTTGCACCCTGCTGTCCATTTAGGGCCCTCGAAGGCTGAGAAAACAAAGTCTTAGACATAACAAGTTGGACCAAGGGTGTTTTAATTAAGCAAAACAAAGGGGGTAGCTGTGCTGTGACTTTGTTTCCCTCACTTTCTGTTAGATAGGTTATTTGTCTTCTATTAAGTGTGTTATTAGTAAGACCACCTTCCAGGTAAGTCATCTGCAAGAGTTAGAAAATCCAAAATAAAAGAGATTTAAAGAAAAGAGAAGCCTACTTTTCTACAACGTACAAGAAACCTAGTGGACAGCCACTCGGGGCTGGTGCAGCACCGTCACCGAGGCCCAGGCTTTCATAGAAATGTCACTGTGCCGTCCACAGCACGTGCCTACTGCAGACTGGTCTTCTTTACAACAGACACGTGGGTGCACACGGTGCTAATTCATTGCTTGCATTAAAGAGAGCTGTTGATTTTTTTCCTTCTTGCTATAATGCATTTCTGGCATAAGTCCCCAAACAATCATAATTTAGAAAAGGTAGTAAACAAAGGAGAGAGAAAGGTGAGAAAGGGTAACAGCAAGCAAGGTAGAGCGTTTGATCTCTTCCTCGACTGCAGAAGAACAGACGCGAGTTTGGGAGGTGTGGACCCCAGACGGCCAGGCCTGGCCTCCCCTCGGGAGTGAAGAGAACAGCGGTGGGTGGGTGGGAATAGCTTCCTCAAACCCTACAAAGGGCCCCAATGTTCCAATCACATCAGTGCAACCAGGAGGAGGCCTGAGTAGGTTTTCCCGTAGCACACAAAAGACTAAAACCTTAAAGCACTTGGGAGCAGAGGACAGGGGCCATTCCCTGTCCCCCATTGAGTGCCATGTGTGAAAGGGCTGATTCGGCATTTCCAGCCACAGCCCTGATGTCCTAGTCACAGCCAGGTGTCCTCTGGGGCAACTGCCTCTCCTTCGTGTGTGGGCTTGTTGAAGAATAAAGTCAGGTACCTGCTTCCTTCTGCGGAGGTGGATGGAAGTCTCGGGGAAGGGTCTGGGGGTGGCAGGAGCTGGAGGAGCCAGCCTGCCACTCAGCGCTCTGTCCCCGCTCTCCTGCCCGCGCTCAGACCTCATGCAAGTTGAACTTACATCCCATTGACGTCTGCATGTTCCCCAAACTCCCCAAAACTCCTTCCAGCTCAAGTCAACCAGTGTTCAGCACTGTGTCTCACCTGTCAATCATGGCATCCGGTGCGGCGTATGTTATGGTAGAAGCTCACACCCTAAACCCACAGTCACACTCTGAGCACACCCCTTCCCGGCCGTGTGAACGTGGGCAAACCACGTGGCCTTCCCAGCTCAGCGTCCTCACCTGCAATACAGTCATCATAGAATGACATCCCTTGAGGGTCATCTCGAATGTTAAATGCAGAATCCACCCAAGGCACTCAGGACCGTGTGACGCGGCGAGCACGTCACAGATGTGAGGTGGGTGCAGGTGGTGACAGTGCACAGGTCACCGCAAACCCTGGGTGGCCGGGACAGGACGGCTCATCCGCGCCAGGCTTTGCCCAAAATCACATAAACAGCTCAGGCAGATTGAGACAAGAATTCTGTTTCTTTCTAGACATGTTTCTTGATTCTCAAGCCAATTTTCCTTTTGTTACAAACAACACAAATTGCATCCACTTCTAGAGCTAACATAGGTGAAAGAAAGATGTAGCTTTAAAAAAATTCGCCCCTTATCACCTGGGAAACGAATGTTTGGCTTAGTTTAAGCCTGAGAATTGCTTCCTAGGTTATGACAATTCAAAGTCTATATTAACATCACTATTCCTGGTATAAAAGTTGCCAATGTTGGCTTTC